>NC_081569.1:21774421-21829284 GCF_022355385.1 Mustela nigripes
AGAGAGAGAGAGAGAGAGAGAGAGAGAGAGAGAGAGAGAGAGAGACTATTTGATCTTTTTGATGGGAGTATGTGAATGCTTGGCACTGAGATATACTATAAGGTGAGACACACCTTTAATGCAAAGTTGACAGAAACTGTCATCAATTTTACCAGAAGATGCCCATGCAGCAGGGAACTAAGGTAATCTAATCACTGTTTCTTTTGAGCCATTTATTTGCTCACTCATTGCAAGTCTGGGTGAGACCACTGCCTTCATTCACTTAGTCCTGAACCCAGCATAGCAAAGCTCTTACCCCACTTAGAGATCAGGCTCTACATTCTGTCTGCCCCTTATCAGCCCTCCACAGGTCCCTCAAACCTCTCTCATCTTCTCCCTGATCTCAACTATAAGCTCTCCCTTTCATAGTGTAAACTTCTCTAGTCCTTTGAGTTCTGTGATCATCAGGAGCTATGATTTTCGTCACTTTTCCCCTCCCACAATACTACCTCCTACATCTCCAAAGACCCATCAATTTCTAAATGCTCGGCTCACATACGATACCTGTCCCAAGGTCTTCACCTGGCTCTAAGCCACTAGTATTACATAGTGAGTGTTTAATGCCCCTCCTTTCATTTGATGAGTTTTTGTTTCATCACCTCATGCTTCTGTATCCCATAACATGTCTTCTATCTGGCTTGAATGCTCCCTTCTTTCTCCTATGCCCCCTAAAGTTGAAAGGTCACCAAGTCACATTTACTCTCCTCCAAAAATGTTTTTATGACTATTGCCAGTGCTGCTAACTCTAGTCCTTCTGCCACAGCAAGAGCAGGAACTTGTAAAAATGACAACATTGTGTTCATCTAAGTCCTCTCCATGGGTCATCTTGTACAATCTTCAGCAAAACCTCATGAGATGGGTGTTATCTTTATTCTTGCTTTACTCCCAAGGAAACTGAAGCTTATGGAAGTTAAGTAACTTGCCCAAAGGCAGAAAGCACAGAAAACTAGAGTTTATTTGTGACAAAAAGTGCTTAAAACATAGACTGTCCACTTTAAAGATATTTTGGGTGGTCTAAAGGTCTTAAAGGTTTGGAGTATCTAAGGCCCACACTCACTGAACTCTCATGGTTCTTTTTTTAAAAATTTTAAATTTTTTTTAAAATTTTTAAATAAATATATAATGTATTTTTATCCCCAGGGGTACAGGTCTGTGAATCGCCAGGTTTACACACTTCACAGCACTCACCATAGCACATACCTTCCCCAATGTCCATAACCCTACCCCCCTCTAGCAACCCCCCTCCCCCTAGCAACCCTCAGTTCGTTTTGTGAGATTAATGGTCACTAATGGTTTGTCTCCCTCCTGATCCCATCTTGTTTCATTTATTTTTTTCCTACCCCCTAAAACCCCCATGTTAACTCTCATGGTTCTTTTTTTTTTAAATTTTTTATTTTTTATAAACATATATTTTTATCCCCAGGGGTACAGGTCTGTGAATCACCAGGTTTACACACTTCACAGCACTCACCATAGCACATACCCTCCCCAATGTCCATAATCCCAACCCCTTCCCTACCCCCGGCAACCCTCAGTTTGTTTTGTGAGATTAGCGAAATAAGTCAAGCAGAGAAAGACAACTATCATATGATCTCCCTGATATGAGGAAGTGGTGATGCAACATGGAGGCTTAAGTGGGTAGAAGAAGAATAAATGAAACTCTCATGGTTCTTAAAGGAAGTTTGCTTTTTGCCAAATTTAATTCCTAAAGATAAAATTAAAAAAAAAATTGTCCCTTTTCCTTCAAGAGATTTTGGTTTAAGCAGTATTGATTGATGTGAAAATCTGCACTTTCAGATTTATTGGCAATATGGTTGGTGGAGACAGGCCTTTGACTTTGAATTGTAAAGCTTGGCAATTTTAGCAGAGGTGGGTGGAGCCTAAGAATTTTGTGAAAGTTCCTGGGGTCACCATGAAAGCTAGACTGGAGACAGAGAATGAATTTCAACCAAAGCAGTTGTGCTTTTTATATGCATGTGTCTTTGTGTATCTATATGTGTGAATGTATGAATATATATACATATGTGAATATATACACATACGATATGTATGTATTTGTGTACTTGTGCATAGGTATATAAATTTATGCATATATACATATGCATTTTCTGAGTTAATCTTCATTTGGAAACAGAATTCTTATGCTTTAGAAACAGTAAGATGCACTCATTGCAGTGAAAGGCAAGGATAAAAAATAAACAACTGAGGATCAGGGAGATTAAATATATAGCCAGAGACAACATGAATATTTAATGACAACTCCTCAAACTCAGGTTTCTTCACTGTGATAAGATGATTGTTCTCTGAGGTCTTCTCTCTCAAAAGCCAGAGTGGGAACCCCTGGAGGATAAGGATGAGTAATTGGTCCATTTCAGGCCCAGGGCTGGGCTGTAAGCTGTAGGTATGGGGTGAGGTTCAAGAACTCCTCAGTGAATGACTTAATGGCATGGAGCAGGCCATAGTATGCTGTCCAAGGCATTGACACCTCAAAATCCTCTCTTTGGGTGGGCAGAGGGATCATGCTGCTTTCATTGCTTTACTTCTGCTAGTCTAGGGATCCCAGCATCTTGGGGCTTGATTGTCTGTATATTGCACCTTTTATCCTCTGGATAATTTTTATAATTTGCTTGTTACATGCAGGCAGAGTTAACTGGTCCCTGTGAACTGAGCTGGGATCTGCAACTCTACTCTTAAATTAAGATCTTATTAAGGGAACAGGTCCCACAGAACTAACATAAGGACGATAGAGGCCAATATTTCAAATTACAAAATGTTTATATTTTTTTTCACTGAAATTTATCTCTCACTGCCCCTAAGGGAAGAAGAAAATAACCTCAAAACTTGCAACCAGAAATGATGGATCTCTTAACTTGATGTCTAAGAGAGCCTGATCTTTATCTAGAAATGGCCAGTCCCTTCTTGACCTAAGGCAGGGGTTTCACATAGGAGTGGGGGTGGGGAATCCTGCCAAGGTCTGCCTTCCCATCATTCTAGGGCAAAGGAGGTTCTATCCTCCTTTACAAATTAGCACACTGAGCTCATGAAATCAAGTATCCCTTCTAGATTGGAGCTGGCCTGGTTCTGTCCATTAGGTGGTTCTAAACATCCTGAATGTTTTGCTTGGGCAATATGACTTCGTCCAGACTCAAAGAGCAAATAAATCTTAAAAGGCTGGTGCAGACTTTTGCCTTTTAACAGATACTAACAGAGCTTTAGATACTTGGCAAATATTTACACAAGAAAGCTCATTTTAGTCTTGATCTGGAACAGAACTTTTTGTGAAATGTAATGCAAAAACCTTGTTCTAGAAAGAAATTAGCCTTCTGCACAAACACTTCAGCATTTTGCAAAAGGATTTTGATGGACTAAGAATTGTTCTAGATGCCAACATCAAATTCATTCTGCTGACCATCAGCCTTGAGTGTTGGCCACAACCTGGAGTTCCATTCTGCCTTAAGCAGCTGTACTGTTCCTTGCATCCATGCCTGCAACCATTTACCCATTGTTTTGTATATAATATCCCACCAGAAGCCAGTCTTGAATTAGTTTGATAGAAGTCTTATCCCTTGTAGCTTGCATGATTAAAGTTATAAGAAACATATAACCTAGTGAAGAAGGAATGAAAGGCAGAGTAGAGGTACATTATGTTTTCCTCGACATTTACAATTATTTGCAAATACCCATTATCTCCTCTGACTATATCCATGTGTAGATGTTATCAGTGGTCCCCCTTTAGTGGTGAGAAAGTGTTAAGTTAAATGATGTCTCTGCCCCCAAACTCATGACTAACAAGGAAAGGCTCAGGACTTACTTTGGCCCCTATTTGTTTTGTTTTGTTTTAAATTTGATGTTTCCAGGTCTTTCCTCAATACCACAAATTCATTCAGAAGGATACTTATAAATCACCATTGACTATGGAAGGGGAAAGAAGCAAGTGTGGAGTCCAATATACAGATTTATGGGGAATCAGACCTGCTTGGAGTATACAAACCTGCTCTGAAACTCTCTCCTTGCTCTCTAGTCAAGGATAGCACATACAGGACAGATGCCTAGGTGTCAGTATGAGACATCTTTGTGCCTGGGGACACACACCACCCAAAGAAACGTGTGATACTACAGGAATTTGGAAATGAAGAGTCAGGTTACTTTCTTCAATGTGTGGTTTGTGTCCCAACTGCAATTGTTCTGAGGATGCAACTGGGCTCGTGTTTCCCGTCCTCTTCCCACAATCCCTCTGATGAGCACCCTCTGTCCTCACTCTGGAAGGAAACATAAGAAGTGTTGCTGAATTTTTTAACCTTGATGTTAGCAGACATATTGATAGCACACAACTTGCATGGGCTTTATGGAGAAGCCATTTTTGAAGAATTGGCTCAGAAATTCCAGAATACGCACACTGATACATTATGAAACCAAGTCTTCCAAATATAATACTCTAAGAGATTGTTAACAGAAGGAAAGGCTTTGAGTCAGCCTTTAAAGCTTTTTAATTTGTGTTTTTAAACTTTATAGTGGGAGTAGAGAGAAGCAAAATCTGCTCATCAGGCACAGAGATAGCATATCTGATTTTCTCCCACAGACTTGGAGACTGAGTAGAAATGAACCAGCCTTTAGGGACTCAATACAATTGCAGTTCTCTGAGAACCAGGCTTATATCACCATCATTTGAGTGCTGAGAAAGGGTGACAGCAGTAAGAAGGGCCTTGAAGGACCTTGGTATTCAGGCTGGCAAACTCTAGAGTAAGAATGCTGAATGAGGCAGAACTTCCTTGGAAAATTGTTGAATCAGTGAATTTCAATGAAACAGCCCTCGGAGGCATAATATTTAGTGATTTCAGCTTGCATTATTTATTGACTAGTGGGGAGTTTGTGGGTTTAAAATTTTATTAATATAGCACCAGGTCATCTGAGAAAGTCATAGCCACTGAGAAAGTTCCCTAGAAACACATTTTCATATTATCAACAGTGCACTTTAAGGATTGATCAGAATCTCCTGTGTGTCTTTGTGGACAGAAAGTGCCAGGTCTTGTACAAGCCATATCTTCTCCAAGGAAGTCAAATAGGAGTGAGGAAACTCCATAACTACTTCATTTCTTTCTTGATGATTTTGAGGTTCTTACTTTGTGCCTTCAGGCTCATGCAGGGCTGGGCAAGCCATGATCTCTAGACCTAAGATAGATCTGGGCAACCGAATGTGTCTCTTCTATTTTCATTCATGTCTGGAATCAAAAACAGCTTATATGTAAAGGCTCATGGCCTTCTATCTCACTTAAAAAATGTGATGATCAGTGCCCAAGGACTCAGGTCCACTAAGAAAACCTTGAAATTTGATCATAAGACTATGGAACACTTCTCTCCTGCCCTTCTTCCCCCAACCCTCCCTTTTTTAAAGATCAATTTAGTTAACATATACTGTATTATTAGTTTCAGGAATAGAATTTAGTGACTATTTAGTTGCATGTAACATCCAGTGCTCATTACTTCAAGTGCCCTCCTTAATGCCCATCACACAGTTACCTCATGCCCTCACCCACCTCCCCTCCAGCAATCTTCAGTTTGTTTCCTAGAGTTAAGTGATAAAAACAGAAAGGGAGTTAAACCATAAGGGACTCTCCTTCACTTCTCACCGTTGCATTAACAGGGCTTCAATATGTTAACAGTGAGTTACAACTAGAAAAGCTAAAATTGCTGCAAAGATCAGACCCTATTTGAGAAGTTCTTAAGGAAACTCAGACAAGAGAAACAGAAACATGAAAACTAGACAAATTTAAAACCACTGGCATCTACAGCTATAGCAAACATGAAACACTTCTAGTCAGATAAACTTAAAACCTTACACTGAAGGCAAATCTGAATAAAACTCACACCTGATATAGATTTTGGACTTATCAGAGAGGGAATTTAAAATAATTATAATTAATTTGATAAGGATAATAATGGGAAAAAAGTAAATAATATTTAAGAACAGATGAATAATGTTAAATGAGACTGAAAGCTGTAAGAAAGAATCAAAAGAAAATGTTTGAAAAAACAAAACAGTGGCAGAAATAAAAGAATACCTTTAATAAGCTAATGAGTAAACTGGAAACAGCCAAAGAAAGAATCAGTGAGCCTGAAAATGTGTCAACAGAAACTTCCCAAATTAAAATGCAAAGAGAACAAAAAAAGAATTAAAAAAAAAAAAAACCATAGCAGAATATCCAAGAACTTTGGAATAATTTCAAAAGATTTAACATACATAATGAAATATCAAAAGAAAAAAGAAGGAATGGAGTAGAATAAATATTAGAAACAATAATGGATAAGAACTTTTCAAAATTAATGGCAGGCATCAAACCACAGATCTAGGAAGCTCAGAGAATACAAAGTAGGATAAATAACAAAGACTCTGCATCCAGGCATATCATAATATATTAAAAGAAATCCCCTTCAAAGAATCTATATCCAAAAAATCATTTTTCAGAAGAGAATTAGAAATACAGACTTTACGAGAAAACAAAAAAATGATAAGAATTCATCACATACAAGAAAAGATCTACACAAAGAAGGAAAATCATAGCCTGGAAACTTGAATCTACATTTTCAAAAGACCAGAAAACAGATTGGAGAAGGAATAAAAGAAAGTAAAATAAAATCTTTTATTTTTATTATCCTTAATTGATCTAATGGAGATATGCTCGTTTAAAACAATAGCAGTAACAGAACAGTGTACTCTGTGCTTACGTGATACAATAAGGCAAATAAAGGACAACAATTTTATAAAAGAGGCAGGGAGGAATTAAGAATATTCTTTTATAATTACTGTATTACCCATGAAGAGGTATCATGTTATATAAATTTACATTAGTTGTAAATGTATATAGGGCAATCACTAAAATTTTTTAAAGTATAAAGTATGCAAAGAGAGAAGAAAAATTTAATTATATGCATGTAAAATTAAAACTAGATAGGAGCAAAAGAAGAAAAAAATAGAAAGAACTATAATAAACAGAAAACTGTCCTAAACATGGTAACTATCAATCCAATAATATCAACAATCATATTAAATGTGAAATATCTTAGTATGCCAATTGAAGGACAAAGATTGTCATATGGGATTAAAAGTATCCAATTATATATTTTACACAACATACCCCTTTTAAGTTTGAAGACACAGACACATTACAGTAAATGGGTGGAGGAAGATGGCAGAGTATGAAGCACCAAGAATCCCTCTCCCCATCTGGACAACTATTCTGCAGAATCTGTCTGATGTAACTCATTTGGAACTCTGGAATGTACTGAAAGTTTCAACTTCCAGGGGAAGATTTGAATGGTCAATGGCAGTTAATTTCAGTCTATTTCAGCTCATAGTAGAACTCAACCCTCATGCAGGCAACTGTGCAGGTGGTCCTAGGGCAATCTTAGGGGAGCCAGGATAGGCAAAAAGTTCTTCCAAATGTCAGGAATCAGTGCTGGTATTGCTGCTTTTGATCACAGAGCTGCAGACAGAGAGGTGGAGGACATTGTTGCATGGACCCCATTTGTTGTAAGCCCTTGCTTCTCTGGCTGAAGGTTGCTCCATGGCATTTAAAAGACTGGCGCTCTTTTCTTTCACCTTCAGTTTTCTCTTTTTTCCCCTTTTGGGAAGGGGGCTACTAATCAGGCTTATAGAAATCCCAGATGTGAAGAAACCTTATAGACAAGATATCAACCAGAGAGAAGGGAACCTAACATCTACCATGTTCTTTCTAAATATAGACAGGATATTCTCATGATACTTACAAATCCAGTACCTTTGACATGTTATTGACTAAATATTTATCAGTTTCCCTGATCAGTTTTCTTTTCTTTTTTTAACATCTTAATTTTATTTTTTTTTTCAGTGTCCCAAGATTCATTGTTTATGCACCACATCCAGTGTTCATGCAATACTGCCCTCCTTAGTACCTGATCAGTTTTCTATAAAAGACCAACCATAAAACCCTCAGTGCTAATCCATTCAGGACACTTTTCACTCTGGAGAGCTTTTTTCCCTTTCCTTTTTGTTCTCCCCTTTACTTAATAAACTTTCACTTCATTTCATCCATTTGTCCACGAGATTTATTCTTTGACTGCCTGAGACAAGAATCCTGCAACCCTGCAACCAAACTAACTTTCAAAAATAAGGGGGAAATTTGAGACTTTTCCAACTAAACAAAAGTGGAAGGAATTTGTTACCACTAGACCTGCCCTGTAAGAATTGCTCAAGGGACTCCTGCAAGATGAAAGGCTGCTAGACATAACTTGAAGCCTTATAAATGAATTTACCAATAAAAGGACAACTTAGATGGCTCTGATGAAGAAAAACAGAAAAAAAAAAAAGAAGCATTGGTGAGGATGTGAGGAATTGAATCTTTTGTGCAATTTTGGTGGGAATATAAAATGGCACAGCTGCCATGGAAAACATTAACAGTGGTTTTTTAAAAAAAATAAAAATAGAATTAATGTTTGATTCAGCAATCTCACCTTTAGGTGTATACCCAAAAGGTTTGAAAGTAGGGTCTCAAAGAGATGTTTGTAGTTTCATAGCAGTATTATTCAGAATAGCTAAAATATGGAAGCAACCCAAGTGTCCATAGACAGACGGATGAATAAGAAAAATGTGAGATATATTTACAATGAAATAGTACTCAGCTTTAAAATGGAAATTCTGAATCTTATAATATGGATAAACTTTGAAGACATTATGTGAAGCAAAATATGTCAGTCACAAAAAGATAAATATATGCTCCCATTTATAGGAGGTACTTAGAGTGGTCAATTTCATAGAGACAGAAAGGATCATGATGATTGCCAGAGGCCTGGGAGGGAGAGGAATGGAGTTATTGTTCAGTGTGTTTAGAGTTTCAATTATGCAAAAGGAAAAGAATTATGAAGATAGACGGTGGTGATGGTTGCACAAATTTAAGAACATATTTAACACTACTGAACTGTATACTTACAAATGGTTATGAAGGTAAATTCTGTGTCATGTGTATTTCACTGTTTTAAAAATGAATGGGAAAAAAGCCCTCTGAATGGAAGGAGAAAGACCTAATATGCTAACACTAATCAAAATAAATCTAGGGTAAGTTAATTTAAGACAAGTTAATTAAAGACCTCAGGACAAGGAAAACTATCAAGGAGAACAGTGTGGAGATTCCTCAAGAAATTAAAAATAGAGCTTCTTTATGACCCTGCAATTGCACTCCTGGGTATTTACCCCAAAGGTACAGATGTCGTGAAAAGAAGGGCCCAATGTTTATAGCAGCAATGGTCCACGGTCGCCAAACTGTGGAAAGAACCAAGATGCCCTTCAACAGATGAATAGATAAGGAAGATGTGGTCCATATACACTATGGAGTATTATGCCTCCATCAGAAAGGACGAATACCCGACTTTTGTAGCAACATGGACGGGACTGGAAGAGATTATGCTGAGTGAAATAAGTCAAGCAGAGAGAGTCAATTATCATATGGTTTCACTTAGTTGTGGAGCATAACAAATAGCATGGAGGACATGGGGAGTTAGAGAGGAGAAGGGAGTTGGGGGAAATTGGAAGGGGGGGTGAACCATGAGAGACTAAGGACGCTGAAAAACAATCTGAGTGTTTTGAAGGGGCTGGATGGGGAGGGAGGTTGGGGTACCAGGTGGTGGGTACTATAGAGGACACGGATTGCATGGAGCACTGGGTGTGGTACAAAAATAATGAATACTGTTATGCTAAAAATAAATAAAAAATAAATTAAAAAAAGAATAATGTAGATAATTACTTAATGATAAAAGAGGCCAAGTCTCCAAGAGGATATAATGATAATCATTGTATGTATTTATAAAATGTATCTATAAAATTTATTTATAAAATGTATCTATTATAAAATGTATCTTAACATGTGACAAAACTTGATAGAATGACAAGTAGAAATAGATGAATTAATACTTAGAGTTGGGGACTTCAATACCCTTATCCATGATTGGTAAATAAAAAGGAAGAAAATTAGTAAGACTATTGTGGAACTGAACAGTACCATCAATCAACAGAACCTAAGTAACACTTACAGGCTACTCCATTAAACAATAGCAGAATACACATTTTCTTAAACTGCCATGAAAGATTCACCAATATAGACCATATTTTGGACCATAAAATACACTTAATATTTTTAAACAAATACAAATTATATAGTATGAACTCAAATGATAATGGAATTAAACTAAAAATCGTTAACAGAAATATGGCTCAAAAGTCTGAAAATATCTATAAATTGACTTCTCAATAACATATGGGTCAAGAAGGAGTGTAAAGATAACCTTAAAAAATTTTGACCTAATTAAAAATGAAAATGCAGGGGCACCTGGGTTGGTTGGTTAAGTTGGTTGGTTGGTTGGTTAAACTTTTGGCTCAGGTTATGATCTGAGGGTCCTGGGATTGAGTTCCACTTGGGCCCCCTGCTAAGGGAGCCTACTTTTCCTTCTCCCTCTGCCTACTGTTCCCCCTGCTTGTGGTTGTGCTCTATCTCTGTGAAATAAATAAATTCTTTAAAAAAAATGAAAAGGCAAATTGTAACATTGCATGAGATACAGTAAAGTAATGCTCAGAGGAAAACTTACAGCATTCAATGTATTTATTAGAAAAGATAAATACCAATAATTTAATCTTTCACCATAATAAACTGCAGACAGAAGAGACATTTAGGCCTCACACAATCAGAAGAAAAGAAATAAAACAGAAATCAATGGATGTGAAAACAGGAAAATGATAGGGAAAAAATAAAAAAACAGATTCTTTGAAAATATCAATATAATTGATAAAATTCCAGTGAGGCAAACCAAGAAACAATAGAAGATAAAAATTACCAATACCAGTAGTTAAAAGTTAGTTAAGGATGTGAGGGTGATCTGGCTGTGGTATCTGTCACTTCATTAATCACCAGTGTTGACTTGGCTGGTCTTGCTGGCTGGGTAGGTGTCCCCTTTCTCCCTCACTTCTCCTCCTGAAGCTGAGTGCTTGGCCCAAGAGAACAACCTTCCTCCATACAGGAGGACCATTTTCCTCAGTCAAGGTATGGGAGCACCTGCACTTGCCTGGTAGACTCTCCAAACAATCTCTCCAGGTCCATTTGTAGGAAAACAGTAGAAAAGTCAGGTTTCCAAGATTCCAGGCACATCCAAATGAGGCACTGCATGTGGCAGTCTGTCTTTCCAAAAAAAAAAAAAAAAAAAAGTTGAAGGTGCTGATCCCTTGGATATTAAAAGAAAATTGTAAATAAATAAAATGAACCACTCTATACCTATAAATTTGATAACTTGTGTGAAATGAACATTTATTTGAAAGATAGTAGCTATCAAAAGTCACAGCATAAAAAGTCTTTATTTATTAAATAAATTACATCAGTAACTAATAATCTTTCAAAAACAAAAGCACCAGAACAAAATATGCTTCACTGACATAATCTGTCAAACATTTGAGAAAGAAGAGATATCCAATCTCTACATTCTCTTCCAGAAAATAAGCAGAAGTAACACTTCCTCACTCATTCTGAGACAATCATTGTCCTTACTTCAAAACCAGGGGTATGTATGTTTTAAAATTTTGCTCAGGATCCCACTCTACATTTACTTGTCATTTTTCCTTGGGTTCGTTCTTTCTCTCTTTCTTCCTTTCTTTCTGAACTAGACATGGATGGACTTCAAATGCATATAGCTATATTAAAAAAGCCAAATTGAGAAGGGTAAGTATAATCTCATACCAATTTATAACATTCTGGAAAATGAAAAAGTATAGAGTTAATAAAAAGATCAGGTACTGTCAGGGGCTCAGGAGTGTGGAGCAGTCGAACAGATGAAGCAGAAGGGATTTTTAGAGCGGAGAAACCATTCTGGTGTGCTTAAAGCCCCACTCCTTAAATGTGAGCTCATTTACAGTGACTTCATTCCAAATAGTACAGTATGAAAAGTGTGAAGGAGACATAAAGTTTACAGTGGAGAAACCTGACAAACTATCCCAACCCAGTAATTCAAGGTCAACACTGCCAGTGAAAAGGTGATGTTGACAGTATGTATCCATGATATGAAGAGATGAGTATGGCACTTTACTTCTGCAGTTTTCCTCCCAATAACCTACAAACCCAGTATAATCATGAGGAAAAAATTCAGACAATTCCATTTGAGGGACATCCTATAATATAATTCACCAATGCTCCTCAAATCTGTCAAGATCCTTAAAAACAAGGAAAGTCTGAGAATTATGCCACAGCCAAGAAAAATCCCAAGGGTTGTCTCTTTGTTTTGTTGACTATTTCCTTTACTGTGCAGAAGCTTTTTATCTTGATGAAGTCCCAAAAGTTCATTTTCGCTTCGTTTCCCTTGCCTTTGGAAACATGTGTTGAAAGACGTTTCTGTGGCTGATGTCTAAGAGGTTACTGCCTGTGTTCTCCTTTAGGATTCTGATGGATTTCTGTCTCACACTGAGGTCTTTCATCCATTTATCTGAGAAACAAACTGAAGGTTTTAGAAGGGAGGGGGTGGGTGGGGGATGGGATAGCCTGGTGTTGGGTATTAAGGAGGGCACATATTGCATGGAGCACTGGGTGTTATACACAAACAATGAATCATGAAACACTACATCAAAAACTAATGATGACTAATGGTGACTAACATAACATGAAAGAAAGAAAGAAAAGAAGGAAGAGGGAAATAAAGAAAAAGAGAAAGAATGAACCCAAGGAAAAATGACAAGTAAATGTAAAGTGGGATCCTGAACAAAATTCTAAAACAGAAAAGGACATTCTGGAATTTGCTGTCAAGCTGGGAACTGGGAATATGGCTGAGAATGACCCCAAGACCTTATAGGATCTTCCTTCAGTGGTGCAGACACTCCTGCAACAGATGCAAGATAAATTTCAGACCATGTCTGACCAGGTCATTGGAAGAATTGATGACATGAGCAGTTGCATTGACGACCTGGAGAAAAAAATTGCAGACCTCATGACACAGGCTGGGGTGGAAGAGCTGGAGGCTGAAAACAAGATCTCTGACACACCAAAGAGTTGAAGATGGCTAATTCACTCTGTACTTCAGAACACCAAGCAATGACTGTGTGTAGATAGGTTTTCTATTCTAAAGAGTGAGTTCTTCTTACCACACACTATATAGTTAGTCTATAGAGTGATTCTGTCCCCAGTTTCTAGAACACGCTAAGTCCACATCTTGGACCTTGGTCAGTCATGCTGTTAAATACTAAACACTGAAACTTTGGCAGTTCCTGAAAAAGAAGGCATTCTGTGAAAACTGAGGAAATCTCAGTAAACTATAGACTTTAGTAGTAACAACAACAACAACAACAACAACAACAACAAGGAGGAAGAGGAGGAGTGGGAGGAAAGGAGCAGAAGAAGGAGGAGGAGGAAGAGGAGGGGAGGAGGAAGAAGAAGAAGAAACATCTTACAAATGTAAGAGACTGAGTATGAGGGTATTGTGGGAGCTTTGTACTATCTTCTCAATTGTTTCTTTAAATCTAATAATGTTCTAAAAATTAAATATTTTAATGGTGCTTCATGTTGCCTCTATCCCACTTAATGTAGATACAAGTCAAATCACACATGAGCACATTTAATTCACAGACTTAAGTTATGCTTGTAATCAACGGAACTTAGCGAATACAGTTTTGAGCTTTCCAACCTCTGTAGTACAGGAAAACATATACGAAGTTTGGAAATGATGATGAATGAGCCAACTCACAAGAATCAAATACAGGTGTTTTTATCAAAATTCATCAAACTATTGTCTTACTAGTCGACCTCTAAGCCCTATCCATTTCTTTTTGTTATCAACAGTGCATCTAAGTCAGTGTTTCTACAAGATAAATAGAAGACAAATTAGAGATACCACAAGAAAAAAAATCATCGAATTTATACGCCCAGCCAAACTATTGCCATCAGTTTACAATCATTTGTTCATAATTTTGTGAATCTGTTGGTTAATATATCCCACCTTGTTACTGTTCCAGTAAATGTTTCTCAAATTACAAATGAAGTAATGGTTCTGATCACCTGTATACTCACACTGAAGTATGAACTGATTTACAGTGACTTCATTCCAAAGAGTACAGTATGAAAAGTGGGAAATGAGGGAGGGAGGATCCTCTGTCCTAAATAGGATGAGACAGATGACACCTGACACTGGGCAGAGGAGATTCTCAGCAGGTTATTATTCACATATGCTCATGGTCTTAGAGAGGAAGACACTGAATGCCATGCAGGGGGCCTGTGGGAGACAGGCTTTCCAGAGGATGCAATTAACTTGTTTGAATAATTTCATGGGCTGGCGGGGAAGGGAAGGCCAGTAGGGTGAGGACCAGGTGGACTGCATCTGGTCCAGCTGAAATGGGAATTAGCCAGTTAGGAGACTTTTCCTACGGGGGGGGGGGGGCTCTCAAGGGAAAACAGGGGAAGAAGCTACAGATAGACATTTGGGGCCCCATGAGGTTCAAAGATGTCAAAGTAGTATATTAAATTTTAGACCTTTTAGTGTTTATCTGTCAGTTTTGTGTCATTTTTCCAGGATTCAGTCTTTTTTTTTCCTCTGGTTAACAACTATTTTTTTCTTACCCATATTATACATATTTCCCTCTAGTCTGTTTTTGGTTGTTGTTTGTTTGTTTCTTTTCTTTTCTTTCATTAAGAATGTTCTTTAGGGGCACCTGGGTAGCTCAGTGGATTAAGCCGCTGCCTTTGGCTCATGTCATGATCTTGGAGTCCCAGGACTGAGCCCCGCATCCTGCTCCTTGCTCAGTGGGGAGTCTGCTTCTCCCTCTCCCTCTGCTCCTCTCCCTGCTTGTGCTCCCTCTCTCTCACTCTCTCTTTCGAATAAATAAATAAAGTATTTTTTTTTAAAGAATGCCCTTTAAAAACTAAATCTGACTTTATCATTATGTACTTAGAACACTTTAGCGACTTTTAGAACAAATTCCAAAATATTTGATGTGGCTGGGTACCCTGCCTGAGCTGCCAAACTCTCTCTCATGCTTATGCTCCTTCTGGCCTCACTTCTGGCCTCATTTTTTTCCCATGCTCTTTTGACCCTTCACATACCTGATTCTTTCATCTGGGGGCCTCTTGCTGAAGATTCTCTTCTCTTCACGCATTACAATGATAGACTTATGTACACTGAGAAATAAACAGCAGTGGGTGCAGTAGAACTAATGAAAGATAGTCATAAACCCCAAGCATTGTGGGCATTCATGATATTTCTTTTATTTTTCTCCTCTGAGTTTTCCAATAGCCATTTTACTTATTAATTTTAAACTGAAAACCATTTGCTTGGTGCAATTTCTTTTCCTTCTTTCTTTCTTTCTTTAAAAATCAGTTCTGTAGTGAGAAGAAGGTCATCATCCCCGTTTGTTTCCCAGCCCATTTTTTCCCAGGAAGCAACATCAGAAATTGGTTTCTTGGGTCTTCAAATTTATAAGCATGTGTGCTCACACCAGATGCATTGTTTTGTACCTTCTCATTTTGGTTTTTACTTGTTTCATCCCTTTGCTGTATATGTAGAGCTTCGTCCTTTAATTTGCTTCATATTAAATCACATGGATTCTCTGCACTTTAAGCCAACAGCCCTCTATTGATAGATATAAATGCATCACTGGTATGTTTCTATTATAAAGTTGCAAAAAATAATCATGTTCATACCTCATTTAGTTAGGTGTAAGTTTATTGAAAATAGATGTGTTAGTCAAAGAGTATGTGAACTTTTAAATTCTGATTAGACAGGACCTTGTTGTTTCTTACATTGGTTATGCCAAGTTGCACTCCTACAAGAAATGTATAAACCATAACTTCTCCAATTGTTTATCAAATCTGATAAGCAAAAAATGTATATTACTGGTTTTAGTCTGCATCTTTTTTTATTTTTTATTTATTTATTTTTTATTATTATTTATTTTTTTAAATTTTTTATTTTTTATAAACATGTATTTTTATCCCCAGGGGTACAGGTCTGTGAATCACCAGGTTTACACACTTCACAGCACTCACCAAAACACATACCCTCCCCAATGTCCATAATCCCACCCCCTTCTCCTAACCCCCCTCCCCCCAGCAACCCTCAGTTTGTTTTGTGAGATTAAGAGTCACTTATGGTTTGTCTCCCTCCCAATTCCATCTTGTTTCATTGATTCTTCTTCTACCCACTTAAGCCCCCATATTGCATCACCACTTCCTCATATCAGGGAGATCATATGATAGTTGTCTTTCTCTGCTTGACTTATTTCACTAAGCATGATACGCTTTAGTTCCGTCCATGTTGTTGCAAATGGCAAGATTTCATTTCTTTTGATGGCTGCATAGTATTCCATTGTGTATATATACCACATCTTCTTGATCCATTCATCTGTTGATGGACATCTAGGTTCTTTCCATAGTTTGGCTATTGTGGACATTGCCGCTATAAACATTCGGGTGCACGTGCCCCTTTGGATCACTACGTTTGTATCTTTAGGGTAAATACCCAGTAGAGCAATTGCTGGGTCATAGGGCAATTTTATTTTCAAGATTTTGAGGAACCTCCATGCTGTTTTCCAGAGTGGCTGCACCAGCTTGCATTCCCACCAACAGTGTAGGAGGGTTCCCCTTTCTCCACATCCTCGCCAGCATCTGTCATTTCCTGACTGCATCTTTAACTGATAAAAGAATCACAGTAGTTGTTTTGTGTTCTCTTACTCTGTACTTTAATATTTTATTATTTTTTGTTCACTTTTATTGAGCATTTGGTCTTTGTTCTCATTGATTTATTGGTAATCTTTATATATTATGGGACTATATATTTCACTCTTTTATCATCATATAACTTGCAAATATTATGCTTCTGTTTTTCACTTCTCTTTTTAATTATCTTTTTTAAGCAGAGTATATCATATTCATTTAAATAACAGATTTATCAATACTTTCATAGGTTCATTGTTGTGTAATAGGTTAAGATGCCTTCCCTATTCTACTTCTTCGTTGGAAATACTTTTCTAGTATTTTTATGTTTTCTCTCTTAGGATAGCAAAGTTAGATTATTTAGGATTTGTGCCCCATGTCAACTAGGGCCCTAACTTTTTTTTCCATATAGATACAAATTATCAACATTATATTTTGAAGATTATATATTTTTCTAACTTATTTAAAATGTTGCCATAACAACTGACTAAATGCCTTCATACATTGTGCTGTATTTATGGACTTTTAATTCTATTCTGTGGATTTGTTTATTTATGTACCAGTAGCACATTCTTTTATTAAGTGTATATTTATAATATAGTTTAATATCTGAATGGGTATTCTACCCTCATAATTTTTCATATTCAGAATTTTCCTACTACTTTTCTTTACCTCTTTCAAATCTAGAATCAACTTCTCTGGTTCCAAAGAAAAAATCCTAATGGTACTTTTATTGGATCTCAAATACAGCTTAATGTAATTGACATCTGATTACTGTCTCTTTCACTTCAGCATCACTGCACAGTTTTCCATTTGTTTCAGTTTCAGACTTCTTTTAAGTCCCTCAGTAGCACTTTACAACTTTCTTCATAAAGGTCTTGGATTTCTTATTCTAATGCTGGATCATTCTTCCTGTTGTTTTTGGTATCACTTACAAGTATTGTGTGCAATATGTATATATGTTACATATATACATATAGATATATATATTCTCCATCCATATAAAAATTGTATATATATATAATATTTTTTACCCAGCTCCTTTATCAAATTCTTTTTATTTACCTTATATCTGTTGATTACTTAGGTTATTCAGGTATACAATCATTCTAATTGCAATCAAAGATAACTTTACCTCTTCCTTTCCAGTTTCCACATGTCTTCTTTCTTCCTAAATTTTTAAGATATTGCTCTTATAGCAATGTTTAATAGCCATAATGGTGCTTGATATCCTAATCTGGGTCATGACCTTAATGGGAAAGCTTCAGTGTATTATAATATAATAATTATAATAATGTATTTGAGGTTGATATATATATTTCATTAGTCTTGATTTCTTTAAAAAATCTATTTTTTAAAACCAAGAATAAATGTTGAAGGTTATTAAAATATCTTTTCAGAATTTGTAGAGATAACTTTTTTCATTTTTTTATTTAATATAATATATCATTTGAATACATAATAAATTAGATAAATTGGTTTTGCAGCATTAAGCCATTCTGGTATTGTTGGAATAATGCTATACTCTGACTTCTGTTTCTAATATTTTATTTAGGACATTTACATTAATATTCATGATAAAGATGGATATAAACGTAGGGATATGTATCTTTTTGTGCTATCTGGTTGAAATAATTATAAATTTTGTTTGTTTCATTAAGAAAATTTCATTTTTTTTTTTTTTTGGTTGCCTCAGGGCCATACCTTCCTGTTTCTCTGCATGTCTCATATTTTTTGGTGATGAAAACAGGACATTTTGAATATTATAATGTGGTGACTCTGAAAATCAAAATGGTAATAAGAACATACAAATGACCTGATGTAATGAACTGGACCAGATTGCCAGATATCACATTTCATACCAGAAAGATTCAGTGGTAAGTTTTAAAATGGCCAGCTATACTTTGACTGAATTATAACTCATTTAACTTCTTTCTTTGTGTACAGTATTATACATTAGTCAGTATTATAGTAAATAAGTACTTTGGACAGATGTAAATATGCTGTAATAAAAATGTTTTTCTTCTAAAAAAAAAAAAAAGAAAATTTCATTTTTTTACTGTGCTCTGAATGTATTAATATAGCATTTATGCATTTCTTTCTTTCTTTTTTTTTTTAAAGGTTTTATTTATTTATTTGAAGATCACAAGTAGGCAGAGAAGCAGGCAGAGAGAGTGGGGGAAGCAGGGTCCCCATCGAGCAGAGAGCCCAATGCGGGGCTCGATGCCGGGACCTGGGACCATGACCTGAGCTGAAGGCAGAGGCTTTATCCCACTGAGTCACCCAGGCGCCCCAGCATTTATGCATTTCTTAAATATTTAGTAAGGTTTTCTCCATGTAAGTGTTTGGGCCTGGTGTTTGAATAACTTACTTACTGACAAATTATTCTAACTTTTTTATGAAAATTGTTATGTTTGCGTTTTCAATTTCCCCTGAGATCACTTTTGGTCATGATTTTGAGATCAGGACTTGAGAAGAAATCGAGAGTCATATAATTAACCAACTGAGCCTCTTTCCTTACGTTTTCATGAAATTGAGCCAATTAGTCTTATTTATAAATGTTCTCTTTTTTTGGTATCAAAAAAACGGCTTCCCCTCCCCCTTGATTATATTAACTAAAACTAATTAGTTTTAAAGATCTGATTCTGGAATTTGGTTATACAATTTTCCTATATTTAATTATTATTATTATTATCATTTTTAAATATTTTATTATTTTGACAGACAGAGATCGCAAGTAGGCAGAGAGGCAGGCAGAGAGAGAGAGAGGGAAGCAGGCTCCCCACTGAGCAAAGAGCCCGATGTAGGCCTCAATCCCAGGACTCTGAGATCATGACCTGAGCTGAAGGCAGCCGCTTAACCCACGGAGCCACCCAGGTGCCCCTCTATTTTATTATTAAAAAAATCTTTTGTCCTTATTACCGGCTTCTTTCTGCTCCAGTTAATCTTGTTGTATTTCATGAATTTGATCCTGAGCATTGTTCTAGCTGGACCCATAGTGCCCGATATATATGTTTCATTATCATTTTCCTTATAGCATACTGGCTTCAATTTATTTTTTAATCAAAGAGATTTTATTTCCAGTTTCTGATATTTGTGTATGATATTTTTGCTGTAATATTGTAGTTTCACTATAATGGATTAATAAAATGTTTTGTCTGTTTTTCTTTTACTTTTGGGAACTTACTGGGTTTTACTTTGTGGCTTAATACATGGTCAAATTTTGTGTATGTCTGGTCACCTGCAAGAACGAAGTTACATTCTCTATAGTCTGAATGTGGAAGAATGATGGTACATTCTCTGTTGTCTGAGTGTACGTATATATATACACATACCTTACACATATAAGTATATATTTATATATGTATGTATCAATGAATTATACATGTGTGTCTATACATATATGTACAGATAAATAGGTATATGTGGTGTAATTCACCTATAAAGTGCAACACATGTATACAAATTCCAAACTCCAAATTGAAATATACTAATAACTTACTTAGGGGCACTTGAGCATCAGACTCTTGATTTTGGCTCAGGTCATGATCTCAAGGTTGTGAGTTCAACCCTGTGTCAGGCTCTGTGCTGGGTGTGGAGCCTGCTTAAGATTCTCTCTCTCAGGGCCTCTAGGTGGCTCAGTCTTTTGGACATCTGCCTTTGGCTCAGGTCATGATCCTGGGTGCTGGGATCGAGTCCCACATCAGGCTCTCTCTGCTCCTTGGGGAGCCTGCTTCTCCCTCTCCTTCTGCCTACCTCTCTGCCTACTTGTACTCTCTCTCTGTCAAATAAATAAATAAGTATTAAAACAAAAAAAGATTCTCTCTCTCCGTCTCTCTCTACCCCTCCCCCACCACTTGCACACACTCTCTCTCTCTAAAAAGAAAAAAATAATAATTTACTTGATCAATAATTTACCTGGTCAATTACATGATTTAAATATCTTTTACTCTTTCTGGTGGCAATACTGCCCTCTCAAGGACTAAGTGTGAAGCATCAAGTCCCTTACCATTCTTTCCTGTATTTTCCATAATTTTTGTATTCTAACTGTTGATATTGTAAAATTAGGTGCAGATTTTCATGACTGGTACTTTTCATTGAGAATCATACCTTTTTCATAATAAAGAGCCCTCTTTTGTCTGAAATAAAGCTGAAGTTGTTTTCTTTCTTTTCAATGGGCAGGAAATTAACCAATGTGGAGATAGACTGGTGCCCTGACCTGAAAAATGTCAGAGCAGAAAATGCCATCTCTTCTGAGGAAAGACATTCTCTGGGCTCAGAGGCCAACCAGGGGTGGCAGGAAGGTCAAAGGCAGCTCTGCTGCTGGCCACTGAACCATAGCAGGAAGGGAACTTTGAGATGACCTGTTTTCACTGTCCCTGTGGAAGGCATGGTGTCAGAGTTCACCAGGAAGATTTCACAGAGAAAAGGTTTCATGAAAATATTTGGAAAGCAAAGGATATTATCTGGCAGAGAGAACAGGGAGGCCAATTCCAATAAAACAGCTTCATCCAAGAAGTGCACAGCAATGAGGATGGGCAGCGTGTTTGCTTGCCCCATCAAGGCCAGCAGTGTGGACTGGAAGGCTGGGAGGTTTAAACCATCAGGGCAAAGCTGCACCACCCCTGTATCTTTTGCTTCTCTGCCATCGTTTCTTCTAAAAGCATTTTTAAAATTCTCTAGATCATGATACTTAGTTTATGAGATGTCCCCCAGGTCTATCTGCTGATACCTAATCAGGTATCACCCACCTCGTATTTTTTTTTAATCTTTTTTTTATTTCTTCATAAAGATTTTTCATTTCTGTAGTGTTCTTCCTCTCTTCCAACCTCTGAACTCCAAAGCTCTGTTCACATCCTCTCCCACCTTCACCTGGCCTGTTATTTGAGCATCCTAACTTTTATAGGAGCCCTTATTTCAAGACATGGCATGCTATCTGCTACACATATTTTTAGTCAGAATTCCTCTCTGTTTCCTTGGGTAATGGCCCTTGTGCTGTGTGTCTTTGATATTTCCCTGTCTTGTCTTTTCTCCTTCCATCAAAAGATGCAGCTGATTGGATGCTTGATGGCAGTCTTTACCCATAGGCTCAGACTGTTTATCTTAGTGTGACTTACCTCTGAAGAGAACAAGCTGTAGTCCTGTTCAGCTAGCGGTAGAGAAGGTGGGAATGGGAGTGTGGCAGGAAGTGGTTTGGGGTCCTGGCTACTGTTTTCACTTGCATTTGTTCTTGAATATCCTTCAATAAAAGCTGTTATTATTTATGTATGTGTTTTTGCCCTGAGGATCTTCCTTCCAACTCCCAACCCTCCTTTAACCTCTCAAGTCTTTCCAAGGCTCTCCAACTTGACATTGGCAATTGCTGCTGCCCACCCTTTGTATCCTGTACATCTTTTTCTCTCTTCCAATGGAGGAAGAATTTGAAGACTGGAACTCAGAGATGGAGCATGGACTCTCCCTTTGAAGAGCATGGCTAGGCTGGCCTGGGGTCTCAGAGGGCAGAGCACAAATTTTTATGTACTCCCTAGCTCCAGTCTAGATGTCAAAGCTTTTTCTTTGGGGTGCCTGGGTGGCTCAGTCAGGTAAGTATCTACCTTCTGCTCAGGTCATGATCTCTAGGTCCTTGGATTCATCTCTGCATCAGGCTTCCTCCTTAACACGGAGTCTGCTTCTCTCTCTCCCTCCTCCCCTCCCTCCTGCTAATTCTGTCTCCTTCTCAAATAAATAAAATCTTAAAAAAGAAAAGAAAAAGGAAAAAAAAAGCTTTTACTTTAAATTTATAAATATGGGGACACCTGAGTGTCTTAGTCAAACATCCAACTCTTGGTTTCAGCTCAGGTCATGAACTCATGGTTGTGGGTTTGAGCCCCATGTTGGCCTCCATGTTGAATGTGGAATCTGCTTCAGATTCTCTCTCCCTTTCTCTACCTCTCCTCCTACTTGTGCATTCTCTTGCTCTAAAATAAATAAATAAATAAATAAATCTCAAGAAATAACTTAAAATTATAACTATGTTCCTGTTTTAGAGAATGGATACCTCTTGTTCTCTGTTTAAGATGGTTATCTTTTTCCATATACATATCTATATTTGCTGTTTATATATATATATATTTGGTGAGTGTTGAAGAAGATTAAGAGTAAGAAAAGTCATCTTTAAATAGATGTCAGCTTAAAATTCTGGTCATCATCTTTGTGTTTCCCTACATGAAATGGAGGAGGGATAAGATTAGAAGAAATCAGGAACACTAAACTAGTCTGACCCACTTTTAAAAGAAAAACTAAAGCTTATTTTTGTAAACATCAAATAAGCATGCACTAAGTTTCTCTGCTTACTGTGGTCCTTGAAGTTCACTAGTCATTTATAACCAGACCTGCACCAGGCCACCTGGCACTTCTTCCAGGTCTCTGCTTCTTTTTATGTAAAATGAACCGATTGCAATAAATATAGTGAGAAAAAATATAAATGTTATCATTTGCTTTTAGAGTAATTCTCAAAATATGAAGAAAAAATTCTAAATTTCTAAAGATGGTTATTTGCTTTCTTTCCCCTGGAATAACTGAATTCTTAAAAATCAGAATCTACAGGGGGAAATAAAATCAGTCAGTTGAAATGATAGACTGGTGCACTGTTGCCTTAATACAGAGGTCAGTGGATAATTAATAATTGAGCATCTGTCCTGGCAGTTCCCAGGCGCATCCTTGCTGCAGAAGACCTTGAGATCCCCCAGCAAGTGGTTGAGCACATGGTATTAATTTTTTATTAGGCTGTCAGCCCTGTATATCTCCTCAAAAAAAATGTAGCCCATAAAAATTACTTCAGTTTTCTTCAATTGATTTGATGCAATTTTTTTCAGGACTGTCTAGTTATATTTAATGCCCTTTTTATACTTATGTCCAAAAAAGAGGGTGGGGGAGACATGCAAAGAAGACCATATTCTATTTTTTTAGAAGACCATATTCTAAAGTAAGAAGCAATATAGGGTAAAATAATTAAAGTCCTGGGTCACTCAAAAAAAAAAAAAAAGGCAAAGCAGAGTGGATCTTATTTTATGAAGCCTTTATGAGAAGAATTTTAAAGTTTGTAAAGCAATAGGAAACTCGTTAACTTTTATAGCCAGACAAAAATAAATAGCACTTGTAGCTATGGAGATATAATTGGTCTTTTATTTAAATGTGGCAAGGAGTGTGTACTCATTATAGGATACAAATGAACAACAACAAATAATCCTTTGGATTAATCCCCCATGAAGTACTGGTATTGGAGGACCAGAGAACTCACCCAATGCCATTTACTTATGTTGCAATGGATAGATAGATAGATAGAGCTAGGACTTGATAGAAAACAGCACTCTGCAAGTGTGAATAGTAATAGTAATTATAATCATCATGATCATGATCATGGCAAAATATTCTCATTGTTGTGTTTAAATAGAAAAAAGTAAAGAAAGATTGTAGATCATAAATACAATTATTAATATTGTCATGGGAAAACACTAAATTTGATCATCCTCTTGTCTACTATACCTAAGCCCCTTCCCTGACTTGAAATTCCTGTTACCCTCCCAACCTGGCAATTTCCTTTAACTCTATTGTCTCCTTATCCAATTAGTTAGAGGAACATGGGGTGAAACCTATCTGAAACGTCTGTTGCCTCTGTATTAAGGCAACAGTGCATCAGTCTATCATTTCAACTGACTGATTTTATTTCCCCCTGTAGATTCTGATTTTTTTTTAAAGATTTTATTTATTTATTTGACAGAGAGAGATCACAAGTAGGCAGAGAGGCAGGCAGAGAGAGAGAGGAGGAAGCAGGCTCCCTGCGGAGCAGAGAGCCCAATGCGGGACTCGATCCCAGGACCCTGAGATCATGACCTGAGCCGAAGGCAGCGGCTTACCCCACTGAGCCACCCAGGCGCCCCTAGATTCTGATTTTTAAGAATTCAGTTATTCTAGGGGAAAGAAAGCAAATAACCATCTCTAGAAATTTAGAATTTTTTCTTCATATTTTGAGAATTACTCTAAAAGCAAATGATAACATTTATATTTTTTCTCACTATATTTATTGCAATCGGTTCATAAATAATCCAAAGGATTATTTGTTGTTGTTCAGATTCTTAATAGATAATGAATGTTGAAAAGTCCTTGATATATCCTATGTACTTCCAAAAACAGGTCTGTGCAATGTACTGTGCAATGCACTGTAGTAGCGCCTTGCAAGGACACCTGGAAGGATGGACTTGAGCCTGTTGCACATAAAAAGACCAGAGGAGCTTTGAAAAGGTTAAGTGAGAGGCAAAAATACTTAGCACCATGCTTTTAACATGCACAGTTTACTAAATCCCGTGAAGAAGCAGGCACTATACCAAGGGTCTGAAAACCCCTCTAAAGGACTCTCCTTCCAGAGCTGGAGATGGAGGACAAAAACAATCAGTGAATGTTCAGGTCCAAAGTAAGTAGGGAAACTTAACTTGCCTTTATGAAACAGCCATTAATGGAGGGTTATAGCAGTGGAAGGATTGATAGCTGAACTGAAAGTGTCTGGTGGGAGAAAGGAGAGGAGCCTTGGGTGCAGCCTGGCAGAGCACCATTTGCCAGGGCTGCAGACTATAAGTTGAGTGTGAGTCTATGTCAGGGTGATGACTGGTAAGAGCAGAGGCTAGGTGAATGGGCAAGAAGGAGATCTTGACATGAATTCATTGGGTTTCAGTCATTTCCCATAACGAAGTGGGACATAGGGAGGAGTTTAAGGAGAGGGATAGTGTAATTCAATTTACATTTTATAATCATCATTCTTACTTCAATTGTAGAAGGATTGGAATGTTTTTAAGATTGAACAGAGGAGACCTCTGAGGAATAAGCCAGATAAAAATTTATGAGGGTTAAACTTTGGTGGCCATAGCAGAGAGGCTGAGAGAAAAAGAGGTAGTTGGTGGTAAGTCTTTTTCTAGGTGTGCCTAGGTCATCTCCATACCCCCATTCTTGGTTAAGGAGTGAGCTTCTCAAGGACTAGCTATCCCCTTAATCCAAGCACCCTTTCATTTTTCAGTCAGGGCTGAGTCAATGGATGTGCCTTTTGTCATTTCTATTACCTATCACCACCTGTCTTGCTTAGACTCACCTGAGCACAGGCTGGTTAAAGAAGATGAAGGAGAAGGAGGAGGAGAGCCAGAGGAGGGAGAGGAAGAGAGAAGAAGAAGAAGAGGAAAAGGAAGAAAAAGAAGGGGAAAGAGGAGGGGGAGAGGGAGGAGAAGAAGAAGGAGGAGAAGAAGAGGAAGAAGAAGAAAATGAAAAATAACTTAACTATAGTAAGAAGTCCCATAAAGAAGAGCTTAACTGTAGTGAGAAGTCCCAGAGCCCACACCGTAAAGCTGTTCTTCAGGAGTGTGCATACATGTGCCAACCCCTTATGAAACAATGGATCCTAAAACCAGACTTTAAGTGGAACAAGGATGTGTTATCAAAATGTTTACTGAAGATTCACACAGAAACCCAGCTTCTGTCTCAAGGTTATTATTTCCTATATAAATTCAGAATTCCCTGTAGACCTTTCTGAGTGATTGATCAGAATACTTTTTATATCATTGCAGGGATAAATGGATTCAAAATAGTTTTTAGTTTTTAAAAATCATTTCTAATAGTGGTAAATTACACTACCTTAACTGTAAGTGTACAGTTCAATGTCATTAAGTACAATCATTATTTTGCAACCATCACCACCAGCCATCTTTAAAACTCTTTCATCTTCTTAAACTGAAACTCCATACTCATTAAACAGTAGTTCCCCACTCCTCTTGTCCCCTGAAAATCACTATTCTACTTTCCACATCCAAGGAACTTGATGACTCTAGGAACATCATATAAGTGGACCCATACAGTATTTTTTCTTTTGTGTTTGTCTTTTTTCACTTGATACAATGTCCATAAGTTTCATCCACATTGTAGCAGGTGTCAAAATTTCCTTCCTGTTTAAGACATTGTGTACATATCATATTTTGTTCATCTGTTCATCCATTGATGGGCACTTGAGTTACTTCCTCCCTTTGTCTATTATGAATAATGTTACTGGGAACATATAATACTCTTTGTTTTTAAACATGGGAGTTTGTCCTAATCCTAGAGACTCATGAGACTCCTCTAACTTCTCTGTTCTTTTAGCACTCCTTCCCTTTGCCTTTCAGAAAAAGTATGAAAGGCTAAACACACACTTTGAGCAAATAGTTTAATTTCTTTATGACTTAGTGTTCTTGTCTATAAAACAGAAATACTATTGCCTACCTCTTACGCTTATAAGGAAGATAAAAGGAGAACATTTTCTGTAAGGAACTTAGCACACAGCCTGCCACAGGATGACTATTGAGCAAGTGGAGGCTAGTACTTCCTTTCTTGTAGTTAGAAGCAAAGGGAAGGGTAGAATTCATTTATCTGGGGGCATGAGGAGTGGAGAGAAACATACTTATAGCTAGAAATACCCTGAGGGCAAGTCCACACTTAGAAGATTTTCATGCAAAAAAGATTGGCCTTAGTCACTGAATATTGGAGGTTCTTGATGTGTTCAGCCAGTAGGACTTTTAGGGGAATTGTGTTGCAAGAGAGAAACCCAAGCCTGGCAAATAAAGGACCTTTATTCCTCAGCTCTGATCCTGGTACTCTGCCTGGGATGGTATGGGTAGAACAGCTCCCAGAAGGGGAATCTATCTTGTTATAGGTTGGATTTTGCATCCCCCTCAAATGCATATGTTAATGTCCTAACCCCCAATCATCAGAGTGTGACCTTCTTTGGAGATAGGAATGAAAAACGAGGTCACTGGAAGGATCTTAATCCAATATGACTCTTGACTTTATATAGTGGGGAAGTTTGGACACAGAGCTATGTATACTTGGAGGGAAGAAGGAGAGAGGAATAGAATGGATTCTTCCTCAGAGCTCTTAGAGGGAACCAAACCTGCTAACATCTTGAATTCGGACTTCTTATCTCCAGAGCTGTGAGACAGTAAGTTTTTGTTGTTTAAGACACTCATTTTGTGATAAAAAAAATTCCTAAGAAAATAACACATACCCCTAAACCCTTTCAGGGGTGGCGATGGAAGACCATGGTAAGTCAGCAGAACTTAAGGAAGCAGATAGGCTGACCAAGCAAACTTCTGGTCTTCAAGGACAATATAATGTTTATTTGGCATACACGTAATAGCCATTTGGCAAGGGAGCCAGAGGGTGACTAAAGTATTTTATTAAACTAAGCACATAATTTGCAAATGGTTTTAGAGGAAATTTAAAAAAACAAATTATAAAAAATTTCAATAAAAACATACAGAGTTGACAGCAGAATTACTTTATCTTTATAGTACAAATAAAAACATTTGTTTCTCACATACTGGCTGAAATTTTTATAATGTATTCCCCAACTGATAGCTGCAATATTACATTTTAATGAGTAGTCTCACAGTTAATTCATTCATTTGTTGAAAACAGTTTCACCGTTTGAACCATACAAATCAATTGCTCAGTGTAAAGGACAACGTTGATAAAATTTATCATACATAACGTGAAGTCATAAAAAGCCTTTCAGTATGCAAATGTATTCTGGATTGGTTTCTCTACTAAATTCTTTACATTTCTAAGTCAAGGAAGTTGCCTTTACTTCAGCATGACTTTCGAGCTGCATGGTCTAATTTTGGAGAGCCTGAAGCGGTGCTTGGGAGGAATATACTGGTGACTGGCTCAATGCCAAAGACTATTCCCTGGCTATGCTTTCCTATCCCATAATCACAGAGAGGTAGGAATTACCACCATTCTTCTTTAATTCTTCAGTTTTTTTTTGCTGCAACACTAACATGGAGTATTCTCTCCCTTTGTCCCCAAGCAGCCCATGGATGTCTGAAACATTGCATGGTGCAAGGAGGAATTGACTTTCTCAAAGAACTCTGCAGTAGCAGGCAAATGACTCCACTCATCTGTTCCTGGGGATTTCCCTGGTGGGCATAAAATGTGGCAGCCCCTCTGCCTCCCCTACACTGCCCATTCAATGAGCTTCTTCTGCTTTGCTGTTTTGCTGTTCCATCCTCTCTTCTCCTGGTGCTGGAAAGCCACTGCCCTGTAGTCATCCTCCTCAGAGAAACAATCCAGTAGGTATATTTTCAGTTTCTTTCTTTCCTTTTTTCTCTTTAGCCTTCTATGCAGAAGTGACACATTTTAGTGAAAAACTTGTGTGCATTTATAATGGTTTTTATAGGGTCCCTTTCAAGAACACCATTGAAAAATTGCACAGTGAATCGTAAGAAATATTTATCGTCCTTGAAAATGTCTACCAGAAAATTTTGGTTAATGACTACAAATGTCTTAAAGAGCTGCTTTTTAGTTTGTTGACACAATCTTTTATCAACATAATTGATTTCCTTTTCAAATCCTGCTTTTTCTGTAAGGCAATTTATTCTGACAGAACTTCTCTCAGTAACACTTTTTTAATTGAAGTATAATTAACATATAATGTTATATTAGCTTCAGATGTACAACATATTTATTCAATAATTCTCTACATTACTAAGTGCTCACAATGATAAGTGTAGTCACCATACAGTATTATTAAAATATTATGGACTATATTCCCTGTGCTGTACTTATCATCTCTGTGACTTTTTTATTTTATAACTGGAAGTATGGACCTCTTAATCCTCTTTATTTATTTCACCCATCCCCCACCACCCAGTTCCCTCCTGGCAACCACCAGCTTGTTCAAAGAAACAAGCTAAATTAACCATAAACCAGACTCAAATACAGAATGATCAAGTTTTAGGTATGAGTTTTCCAATGATCCTAACAGTAGCACAAAAAGGGATGCTAAAATCTTTAGTAATCTTTTGTTTTCTTTTCTCTGAGATGATGTTTGTTTAGAACTATGAAGATCAATATGCCTAACCAAGGGTAGGTCTGGCATAAGCTTGTCATAGAACACTTCTGTTTTTGTTGCTCTAAACACAAGTACAGAGCAGGGAATTGGCAGAGTATGGGTGCATTGGTAAATATTTATATTATTTTTGTCTAGAAATTATATCGCCTTGTAAATGTAGGGCAAATCATTCCTAGTAAATCTAAGTAAAGAAATAAAACTAAATAAAATTATGAGGTATGGTTAAATCTGTATTATTTCTCCACTTATAATAGTTCTGCATTTTTAAAAAAAAAACTATTTCTAAAATCATCAACCAGCATTGGTGTCTTTCACATAAGGAATAGAAAACTCATTGTTGTTGTTTTTATCCTCAGGAACTATACAAAATATCATACTGGGTTCCATCTCTAATCATTATAATTTGGTAGGTCTGAGGATAATCTAAAACCCTGGACAGAGGGTGGAAAATTAGTACCCTGTTCACTGGGAAAAGTTAATTCACTCTCAAAATCAAAATTCAATAAGATTATATCATATAATGTGGTAGATTTTCTTAGAGTAAAAGTAACAAAATTGACACAAAAGGAATTCTTTATAAAAAGAAGTTTGCGGACACTACAGATTCTTTTAATTTTTTATGAATCACTTTTTCTAGACTCAGATCTATGAGCCACATTATCCTCAAATGTTAAAGACCCTGAATCAATACCTACAGAGGAAATTAATTCATTGTACTGAAAAGCCATTTCGGCAGGTAATGGCAATTCCAGACTCTCTCATAAGAGATACCCTGGCATGAGATTCAACATGATGGTTTAATTTTTTTTTTTTTTGGACACCAAATTACAAAGTATTCCAAGCCATTAGAATTTTTTAAATTTATTTTTTATTTTCAGCATTACAGTATTCATTATTTTTTCACCACACCCAGTGCTCCATGCAATCTGTGCCCTCTATAATACCCACCACCTGGTACCCTGACCTCCCACTCCCCGCCCCTTCAATACCCTCAGATTGATTTTCAGAGTCCATCATCTCTCATGGTTCACCTCCCCTTCCAATTTCCCCCAACTCCCTTCTCCTCTCCATCTCCCCATGTCCTCCATGCTATTTGTTATGCTCCACAAATAAGTGAAACCATATGATAATTGACTTTCTCTGCTTGACTTATTTCACTCAGCATAGTCTCTTCCAGTCCCGTCCATGTTGCTACAAAAGTTAGGTATTCATCCTTTCTGATGGAGGCATAATACTCCATAGTGTATATGGACCACATCTTCCTTATCCATTCGTCCGTTGAAGGGCATCTTGGTTCTTTCCACAGTTTGGCGACCATGGCCATTGCTGCTATAAACATTGGGGTATAGATGGCCCTTCTTTTCACGACATCTGTATCTTTGGGGTAAATACCCAGGAGTGCAATGGCAGGGTCATATGGAAGTTCTATTTTAAATTTCTTGAGGAATCTCCACACTGTTCTTCAAAGAGGCTGCACCAACTTGCATTCCCACCAACAGTCGAAGAGGGTTCCCCTTTCTCCACATCCTCTCCAACACATGCTGTTTCCTGTTTTGTTAATTTTGGCCATTCTAACTGGTGTAAGGTGATATCTCAATGTGTTTTTTTTTTTATTTTTTTTTTAAAGATTTATTTATTTATTTATTTATTTGACAGAGAGATCAGAAGTAGACAGAGAGGCAGGCAGAGAGAGAGAGAGAGAGAGAGAGAGAGAAGCAGGCTCCCTGCTGAGCAGAGAGCCGGACGCAGGACTCGATCCCAGGACCCCGAGATCATGACCTGAGCCGAAGGCAGTGGCTTAACCCACTGAGCCACTCAGGCGCCCATATCTCAATGTGGTTTTAATTAGAATCTCCCTGAGGGCTAGTGAAAATGAACATTTTTTCATGTGTCTGATAGCCATTTGTATGTCTTGATTGGAGAAGTGTCTGTTCATATCTTCTGCCCACTTTTTGATGATTGTCTGTTTCGTGTTTGTTGAGTTTGAGGAGTTCTTTATAGATCCTGGATATCAACCTTTTATCTGTACTGTCATTTGCAAATATCTTCTCCCATTCCGTGGGTTGCCTCTTTGTTTTCTTGACTGTTTCCTTTGCTGTGCAGAAGCTTTTGATCTTGATGAAGTCCCAAACGTTCATCTTCACTTTTGTTTCCTTTGCCTTTGGAGACATATCTTGAAAGAAGTTGCTGTGGCTGATATCGAAGAGATTACTGCCTATGTTCTCCTCTAGGATTCTGATGGATTCCTGTCTCATGTTGAGGTCTTTTATCCATTTTGAGCCATTAGAATTTTTCACATTTTTTGTTCATCTTCATTTATAAATTATTCTGTGGAATTCTGAAATCTCACAAAATCCTATGGAAGATTTGTATTTTTCCTTATTTCAAAAGTGTCGGTAAAATTAATTTCCTCATTTAATTCATTTGAAGTGCTCAGTGCAGACTTTAAAATATCAGACCAGTTCAAAGAAGATTGTAGACCATCTCCAGGATCTGTAACTACTAGATTGTCTCCACTTCATTCACAACCTTCCGGTTGTAACTTTTAGACACATAGGAAAGATTGCTTGCTGCTATATAAAACTGTAACTTCTGCCTGACTTTTAGGAAGTGGTTCATTGATACTCTTTATCTACAACAGTATTCTAGATCTACAATGGAACTAAGAACACACATGTTATTAATTCAGGTTTTTAAGGAGTTATAGCTCTTATTTCTACCTGAGTTTCTACTTTCTGCATCATACACAGGCTATGCTCATATTTGCATTACTCATTCAAAACTGACTGTGAAGTTAAGGAACTCAGATTTAATGTGCAGGAGGAATTGTCTAAGTTTTCATTGTTCAAATCCATATTCTTGTATAAAGATTTGGAGTCATAATACTAAAATCACTAGGAACACTTAAAATAATAACATCTTGTAAAGGCAAAAATTAGTCTATCTGGTCATCAGAAGGGTTCAATTTCTGAAAAGGATTCTGCATTAAGGACTAAGTTTCCAATTAGCTGTATGCACCCAAATGAATCCTTTTTAGAATCTTCACTCTTTTTTTTCTTTTTTAAGAAAGACACTTTTCTATTATTTTACACGAGATGATTCTTCTTTCAGATAATCTTAGTAGAAAGCCCCCTACGTGTTCAATTCAGAGGATTGTTGTAAGGATTAAACGAGCTATTTATGGAAAAATGCTGTGCACAAATCTGGGAATTTAAGAAGTACCCGACTCTGTTCCTTGTGACGTCACATTAAAAAAATGCCTTACAATCTGGTCCAGGTCTGAAAACTTATCTGTGACCAGGGAAGAGTTCTAGCTCCTTGATTTTCTTAGCTGGCAACACCACGCATAACTCCCTTGGAGTTTGAAGGTTCTAAAAAGGGCTACTTCCAAGATTTTTTTTCTCTTTGTCATTCTGACTTCCAAAAACTAAAATGCTTCTCCTTTATTATTTAGTATTTTTGAAATCAAAATTGTACCTGAATGAAAACAGGGTTACATTAGTTTATAACCCAAAAGTGCTAGGACTCTTTTTAAAAAGAAGAAATATATTGTATCCTATTACTCTCCACTTTCTAGAGATGCACTGTCCACCATGGTATGTGCCTTTATGGAAAGATATTCAGGAAATAATAAAATCCTACCTTCTGTCTAGCAGTGATGCTATGGACATACTAAGATCACAGTGGATATTCCTGTTATTCAGCATAATATCTTTCTGTACCTGAAATTCTTAGTTCCATTAATATAGGACCTGTTTTTCCCATAAATCAAGTACTTGTGCCAGACACAGACATTATCTAATTTAATCTCTCATTAAACCAAGCTGTTTTGTAGGAACATGATACATTTTCATGGAGTTATAGACCTCTAGAGATGTGCAGGACCTATAGAAATTTCAATTTTTATAGTTAGTGGAGAAATTCCCTCATGACTTCTCTGACAAAAACCGTTCCTAAGTGGAATCATGCTTTCGTGACACTCACACCTCTCAAAGTACCTCTTTCATCTTTGTATGGTTCTTCTGCTTTTTAACATTCATAAAATGAAACGTTCAAACATCCAATAAAGTTGGAAGAATAGTACATTGATAAACCCTATACTAGATAAACATTACAATAAACAGTTGTAAATATTTGTGAAGTATTATATTTTTATTGTATTTTATGTTGTTGAACTGTCAGAAAAATCTTATAATCTCATAATCAAAGATAAGAAAATTCAAGGTAATTTGCTAATATTATCTAATACACAGTCCATATTTAAATTTTTCAGCTGTTTCAAAAATGACTTACGACTTTTATTAAAACCAGAAAACTATCTACATTAATGCATTACATTTTGTTAATATATCTCTTTAATTTAGAAAGTCCTCTCCTTTGTCCTTTTCACTTTTTCTTCTTTTTTAATTGGTTTTATTGAGGTATAATTGACAAATGAAATTATATATATTTAAAGTGTACACTGTCTCACTGTGTCACACTGTATAATGATTACCACAATCAAGTTAACACATTCATCATCTCACTTCACATATTTTGTGTGTGTGTGTGTATGTGGTGTGAGAATGCTTAAGATTTCATGTGTATAATACAGTTTTATTATGTATAGTAACCATGCTGTACATTAAACCCTCAACTTAACTCTGAAAGTTTATGTCATTTGACCAACATCCAATTATCCCCTCTTCCCTGTCCAGTCCCTGGGAACCAACATTCAACACTTTGCTCCTGAGCTTGACATATATATGTCTAAAAATATATAGCATTTATATATATGAAATATATAAAATCATATATAAATATTTGTAATGATATATAAATATTTTATTTATATATATGTTTTATTTATATATATAAATATATATAATTATATATTTATATATATTTTATTTATATATATTTATATATTTATATATTTATATATATATTTATATATATAATCATATATATAATAATCATATTATTATATTTATATATTTTATATATTAAATATATATTCATATAATCATAAAAACAATTATTAATAGCCACACATTATCTATTATATATAATATATTATATAAAATATAATACATTTATATAAATATATATTTATAATACAAATTGTATATAAATTATATATAAAATAAAATAAAATAAAATATAAATGTAAATATATATTGCACATACAACTGGTTTATTTCATTTAGAGTAATGCTGTCCAACTTCTTTCTTAAGGCTGATTGATATTACTTTGTACATATTAGTATTTTATGTTTATTATATATTATGATTATTTATAATCATATGCAATATAATGCTATATTACATATTATATGTAATTATATAATATTTATTTATGTATATCCCCATATATGTCACAATATTTATCTCATTCTTTATTTGTTCATCCAGACACCTAGCTGTCTTCCATATCCTGGCTATTGTGAATCATGCTGCAATAATCATGAGAGTGAAGATATCTCTTTGAGATATTGATTTTATTTTCTTCAGATATAGACCCAGAAGTGGGATGGCTATCTCATATTGTAGTTCTATTTTTAATTTTTGAAGAACCTCCAAATGTTTTCCATAATGGTTGAACCAATTTGCATTTCTACCAGTAGTGAACAAGGGTTACCATTTCTCTCCATGCTTCCCAACACTTGTTATTTCTTGCCTTTTTGATAATAACTATTCTAATAGGTGTGAGGTAATAGCTCATTGTGGTTTCAATTTGTATTTCCTTGATGATCAGTGATTTGAGCCTCTTTTCTTGTGCTCTTGGCCACCTGGATGTCTTTCTTGAAAACATGTTATTTAGATCCTCTGCCCCTTTTTAAATTGGATTATTATTATTAATAATTACTTTTGCTACAGATTGGATGAGTTCCTTACATATTTTAGATATTGATCCCTTATCAGACATATGGCTTGCAAATATTTTCTTCCATTCTATTGGTTATTTTTTCATTTTGTTGATGATTTCCATTGTTGTGAAGAAGGTTTTTAGTGTGTTGTATTTCCCCTGTTGATTTTGGTTTTGTTGCCAGTGCTTTCGGTGTCATATCCAAAGAATCATTCAAAAGACCAATGTCAAAGTACTTTTCCACTGTTTATTTATAGATATTTTATGGTTTCAGGTATAAGATAGAAGTCCACGTTCATTCATTTGCATATGGATATCCAGTTTTTCCAATACTCTGTATTGAAAAGACTTTCCCTTCTCCATTATGTTCTTGATTCCCTTGTCAAACACTAGTGACTGTATGTGCATGGATTCATTTCTGAGGTCTTTAATCTGTTCCATTGATCTATATGTCTCTTTTTATACCGGTACCATGCTGTTTTGATTAGTCTAACTTTATAATGCAGTTTTTTAAATACAGAGATTTCTTCATTTATTTGTTTTCTTCAGTTTCTTCATCAATGTCTTACACTTTTTAATGTATGTATCTTTAACCTCTTTGGTTAAATACATCTCTAAGTATTTTATCATTTTTGATGTTATTGTAAATAAGATTGTCTTCTTATTCTTTGTCACATAGTTTGTTTTTTGTGTATAGAAACAAACCTAATTTTTGAATCCTACAACTTTAGCGATTTCATTTATTGGTTTTAAAAGGTTTTATTTTTGAGGAGTGGGGGCACCTGGGTGCCTCAGTTGATTGAGCATCTGCCTTTGACTCAGGTTGTGATCCCAGGATCCTCTCCCCTCTGCTGGTGGACAGGAGCTTTCCCTTGCTCTCTCTCAAACCTATGGGATACAGCAAAGGCTGTCCTAAGGGGGAAATACATAGCCATCCAAGCCTCCCTCAAAAAAATTGAAAAATCCAGAATACACCAGCTGTCTCTGCACCTTAAAGAACTGGAGAATCAACAACAAATCAAACCAACTCCACACATAAGAAGGGAAATCATCAAGATTAGAGCTGAGATCACTGAGGTAGAAACCAGAGATACAGTAGAACGTATCAATGAAACTAGAAGCTGGTTTTTTTAAAGAATCAATAAGATCTATAAACCATTGGCCACACTAATCCAAAAGAAAAGAGAGAAATCCCAAATTCATAAAATTATGAATGAAAAGGGAGAGATCACAACTAACACCAAGGAAGTAGAAACAATCATCAGAAGTTATTATCAACAGTTATATGCCAATAAGCTTAGCAACCTAGATGAAATGGATGCATTCCTGGAAAAATATAAACTACCAAAATTGAACCAGGAAGAAATCGACAACCTGAATAGACCGATATCTAATAACGAGATGGAAGCAGTGATCAAAATCCTCCCAAAAAACAAGAGACCGGGACCTGATGCATTCCCTGGGGAATTCTACCAAACCTTAAAAGAAGAAATAACACCTACCCTCTGAAGCTGTTTCAAAAAATTGAAGCAGAAGGAAAACTTCCAGACTCTTTCTATGAAGCCAGCATTACCCTGATCCCCAAACCAGGCAAGGACCCTACCAAAAAGGTAATTTTAGACCAATATCACTGATGAATATGGATGCTAAGATTCTCAACAAGATCCTAGCCAACAGGATCCAACAACACATTAAAAAGATTATCCACCATGACCAGGTGGGATTCATCCCTAGGCTACAAGGATGGTTGAACATTCGCAAATCAATCAATGTGATACAACAAATTAATATGAGAAGAGAGAAGAACCACATGATCCTCTCAATTGATGCAGAAAAAGCATTCGACAAAATCCAGCTTCTGTTCCTGATTAAAACGCTTCAAAGTATAGGGATAGAGGGAACATTCCTGAACCTCATCAAATCTATCTATGAAAGACCCACAGCAAATATCATCCTCAATGGGAAAAAGCTTGCAGCCTTCCCGTTGAGATCAGGAACACAACAAAGATGCCCACCCTCACCACTCTTGTTCAACATAGTATCAGAAGTCCTAGCAACAGCAATCAGACAACAAAGAGAAATAAAAGGCATCCAAATTGGTAATGAAGAAGTCAAACTCTCTCTCTTCGCAGATGACATGATTCTTTATATGGAAAACCCAAAAGACTCCACCCCCAAACTACTAGAACTCATACAGCAATTCAGCAATGTGGCAGGATACAAAGTCAATGTGCAGAAATCGGTGGCTTTCTTATACACTAACAATGAAAATACAGAAAGGGAAATTAGAGAATCGATTCTCTCAAATGAATGAGTAAAGTTTTTAAAAATGTTTTTCTTTTGGGGCGCCTGGGTGGCTCAGTGGTTTAAGCCTCTGCCTACGGCTCGGGTCATGATCTCAGGGTCCTGGGATCGAACCCCACATCGGGCTCTCTGTTCAGCGGGGGAGCCTGCTTCTCCCTCTCTCTCTGCCTGCCTCTCTGCCTACTTGTGATCTCTCTCTGTCTATCAAATAAATAAATAAAAATCTTTAAAAATTTTTTTCTTTAAATTTTTATTTATTTGACACAGAAAGAGACAGTGAGAGAGGGAATACAAGCAGGGGGAGAAGGAGAGGGAGAAGCAATCTTTCTGCCAAGCAGGGAGCCCGACGCCAGGCTGGATGTGAGGCTTGGACCTGGGCTGGACCCTGGGATCATGACCTAAGCCAAAGGCTTATGCTTAACAACTGAGCCTCTGAGGCACCCCAACACTTAGAAAGTTTTAAGCAAGATTTGCCAGATCATAGCCCGTTGGATTCCAAGCTTGTTTTGACATATTTCTAGTAACCCCGTCTTCTACTCCTCTAAGTGTAACTCAAACCTGTTGGATAGTGCTTGCTGACTCCTTGTCTGGTATCACCCTGCTCCTGTCTTTATCAACCCTCTGTAAAACATTCCACAAGAAGCTCTGCTGGGGCAGCCCCGTGCCTGGAGCTAGGCCTGCTCCAGCTGGGCATTGGGAATAGGTGGCCATGGGCTCAGGCACTCTGCTGGGCTGAGGGCTCCCTGGGGAAGCCCAGGGCTAAAAAAAAAAAAAAAAAACAAAACAAAACAACCTGTGTGTGTGTGTGTGTGTGTGTGTGTAGCCTTTAGGATTTTCTGTATACAATATTACACCAACTACAAACAGAGACAATTATATTTCTTCTTTTCTAATATGGATATTTGGTTCCTTTCCCCTTGCTAAATTGTTTTGGCTAGGGCTTCCAGTACTATGTAGATAGAAGTGGCAAGAGTGAAACATCCTGTCTTGTTCCTAATCCTAGAGGGATTACACTCATTACACTAGTAAGAATGATGTTCTTGTTCCTAATTCTAGAGGGATTACTCTCATTACAATAGTAAGTATGATGTTAGATGGGGGGTTGTTGTATATGGACTTTATTGTATTGAGGGACATTCCTTCTACACCTAATGTGTTGAGAGTTTTTATCATGAATGGATGCTGAAATTTGTGTGCTCTTCGAAGTTTTGCATTATTGTCTTTGCATTCAAGGAAACAGTAACTTCTTCTAGTCTTAACTGAGTGACTTTGAGATAAAACTTCACAAATCAGTTCAGCTAAGGATTTTGAGGTGTTCTCATATCTTTTCTATGGATCCCACTCTAGACTTCTTCCCTCCTGGGAAATTCTTGAGATCATATGCCTTCCAGTAATCCCACAAAACCATGTTAATTTTTAAGATCCTTCTATTTGTTTCCCCCAAGATAGTGTCTTGGAATGCTCAAGTTTGTAAGCCTTCTTCCAATTCCGTAGAGTTGATCTGGCTTTCTGGACTTTCTTGCTAGCTGTCTGCAATTGGCTTCCATTTACCATTCACAGTGAGTATGTGCTGGTTGGCTAGACATGGTAGGGAGAAGTATGTGCCTGGGATGAAGTGTGCAAAGTGTTGGTGGTTCCTGTGGGAAAGTTGGGAAGTTCTGCAGGTGAGGTGTTCCCAGCGGCTCATGGGTGGTCTTCCTGATGCACTCCACAAATTAGTTAATAGGAAGAGCTGAGGAAGCTGTTAGTAGCAGTCTTTGATGAGTTTCAAGCTTGGCTCTTGTGCTCACAGGCTCTCAACCCCTCAGCCTTGGATATCACTTCAATAATCTAGGTGAGGCAAGAAAAAATGGTCTTCTTGGGAAGCATCTTGTATAACCCATCAGTCACTCAGAAAATGTTCTTATTTTCTCTGTGGGAGAAATCACTGACTGAAGACGCCTCTCCTGCCACTGAGCCGTCTGCTTTGGGGAAGGGGTGATGTGGGTAAAATGAGTTTTCCCTCTTACCATGCTCAGTGTATCTATTCTCAGGGAGTTTTTTTGCTTCAACAGTGTGATAGAATTTCTCTGCTGGTCATTCTATTACAAAGGTATTATTATCCACGGGTGTTATCAAAATTGATGATCTGTCAGGAGATGAAGGCAGAGAACCACTACTATTCTGTCATCCTGCTGATGTTATTTTTTCTCTTCTTTCTATTTTTTTTAAGATTTATTTACTTATGAGAGAGAAAGAAAGAGCGGAGAGGGGCAAAGGTAGAGGGGAAAGAAAATCTCAAGCAGACTCCACGCTGAGTGCAGAACTGCATGTGGGGCTCTATCCCACAACCCTGGGATCATGACCTGAGTCAAAACTGAGTCAGCCACTTAACCACCTGTGCCACCCAGGTGTCCTTATCCCCCCCCCCTTTTTTTAAATGAGCCTGATTTATTGAAGAAATTAAGCTTATCAATATTCTATATTCTGGATTTATATAGTTGATTGTTCTATTTTGTTCTATTTTCCACATTTTGTGAAACTATAAAATCAAATTTAAAAACTTGTACAGACTTAGACTAAAGGCTTTTGGAAATAATACAGCTTCCATATATTTCATACCACATCCCATCAGGAGGTGGATAACATTAAAGAGTCTCTGTTAGTCAAGCTAATTTGATCACATAACTTAGTGTAACAGCCTGCATGCTCTGTCAGAAAGGTACATTTTTCCTCTTTCTAATTAGCAAGTACTCTATAGGGTGATATTATGAAACTAGAAATATGCTGCTCCTTACCACCTTTCCTCTAGTGCTTTTAGCATTTCTTGATGAATTCCTTATCTCAATCACTTGTTTTACTGAAGTTTAAAAATGGTGATTTTTAAAATTTGTTCACTTGCTCTTTCTCTCTCTCTCTCTCTCATTCTCTCTCCCATTCCCCACCCCTCCCATAATGACGACTGAAATCTGTCTATTAAAATATCAACTACCAAAATTGCTCAGCTCTATGCTTCCCCCACCTCAAGATTAGCTACCCTGTACCCTAACATGATGAGAAGGTTATTCATCCCCATAAATGAGCATGGCTTTGTTCCCAGAGACCCTGGTTATGTTCTTGTCATCCTCAAATTTTAGTGGTAAACTTGGGAGCCAGAACATGATAAATTTATATATTTTGTATATATATTTTCTAACTTTTTAGTGTGAGATAATGATAGGTTCACATAAAGTCTAAAAAAATTATAGGGATCCCATTTTCCCTTCACCTCATTCTCCAATAATGGTAACTTCATGCATAACTGCAGTTACAATATCATAAGCAAGAGGTTGACATTGATGCAATGCATTGACCTTATTCTGATTTCACCTATTTATGTACACTTATTGGTATGTGTGTAAACATTAGTTCTATGCAGTTTTACCTTATTTATAGATTCACGTGACTAACACCACAATCAAGATACAAAACAAATCCATTAAAAGAATTTTTTACTAGTCTTTGCAGCCACAGCCTTCTCCCTCTGTCACTAACCCATGGCAACCAGTAATCTGTTCTGTATCTCTGCATTTTTGTCATTATTTTAAAGATTTTGTTTATTTTTTTTTGACAGATAGAGAATGCATGAACAGGGAGAACAGGAATCAGAGGGAGAGGGCCAGGGAGAAGCGGGCTCTCCCCGCAGCAGGGAACCCAATGCAGGCCTCAATCCCAGGACCCTGGAATCATGACCCAAGCCAAAGGCAAAAGCTGAACTGATTGAGCCACCCAGGTGCCCCCACTTTTGTCATTTTAATAATGTTATATTAGTAGGATCACACACTATATAAATTTTTGTATATAGTACATAAAAGCACAAAACACAGTATATAATAACTCATGGTTTCTTTTTTCACTCAGCATAATCTTCTTGAGAATTATACAACTTTTTTAGTATGAAAATAGTTTGTTCTTATTTGTTGATGTGATAATTCCATGGTATAGGTGTACCATAATTTAATCATTCAACTAGTGAGGGACATTTTAGTCATTTCTGGTTCTTATGATTACTGATTAAGCTACTATAAACATTCATATACACGTTGTTTGTGACCAAAAGTTTTTCTCTGGAAGAAGTGTCTAAGAATATAATTGCTGAGTTCTATAATAATTACATTGTATTTTTTAAAAAGTTGCCATAGTCTTTCCAGAGTGACTATGCTGCTGTACCATTTCACATTTCCATCAATAAACTATGAATGATTCCAGCTACTCTGCATTCTTGCCAGAATTTGATGTTTTCACTTTTTTGTTTCTGTTGTTTCTGTTTTTGGCCATTCTGATAGGTGTTTATGGATGTTTCATTGTGATTTTCATTTTCATTTATGTTTTCCTAATGTTTAATGATGACATCATTTCAGGTGCTTATTTGTCATCTGGATACCCTCTTCAGTAAAATATCTTTTGCTCATTTTTTCATTACATTGTTTTCTTACTGTTGAGGTTTGAGGATTCTTTTTATATTATAGATATGTCATTTGTTGGCTATATGGAGTCAGACGCGCTACCATTGCGCCACGAGGTCACTGTTGGCTATATGGGCTGCATATATTTTCTCCTAGTTGTTTATCCACTTCACATGGTCTTTCACAGGGCAATAGTTTTGATAAGGTCCAATTTTTCTTTTTATAGAACATGCTTTTGGTGCCAAGTCTAAAATATTTTTGCTTAGCTATATGTCCTGATTTTCTCTTGTGTCTTTTTAAAAAATTATATTTTGCACACATGTCAACAATCCACTTTGAGTTAGTTTTTGTGTTAGTCATAAAGTTTGTCATTTTTTAAAATTTGTTTTGCTATGGATGTCCAAGTGCTCCAGCCCCAGTTGTAAAAAGGCTACCCCTTGCTCCACTGAACTGCTTGAAAAACTTTGACAAAACTCAGTTGGGCTTTGTGTCTCTTTGGTGTATCTATTTTATTCTATTGATCTATATGGATAACCCTCTGTCAAAAGCATACTGTCTTAATGTAGGTATATAATATATTATTAGTCACATATATATCCCCTGATATTTGCCCCTGACTCCTGGCACAGACACCTAAAATCCTTGCAATTTCCTGACTGATAGCAGTGTCTTTTGTTATTTATAATGAGTCCCTTTCAACCATAACTGAGACCCAAGTTTACCTTAATGAGATGACTTTTGGTGGGTGTGTGCAGTACTAGTAGCTTCTGGGTAAGAGTTGATTAGCAGAGAAAACAAACACTTGATTAGAGGGTTAGAAGTAGTAGCCCTACCCCTTGACCTCTGAGGAGGGGTGAGTGCCTGAGATTGAGCTCAATTCCCAATGTCCAGTTATTTCATCAATCATACCTACATAAAGAAAGTTTAATAAAAATTCTTGAATAGCAAGATTTGGGAAAGATCAGGATCTTTCCTGGGAGAGTGGTGCACCTAGAGAGGATAGAGAAGCTCTATGCTGATGTCTACATCCCCATACTTTGCCCTGTGCATTTCTTCCATCTGACTATTCTTGATTTCATTCTTTATAAATTATATATTCAAATACAAACAGATTTATGGAAAGTTTGAACAACTTAATAATTTTGGAGAATATTGGCTTTTCTGATATACTTTCTAAAAATAATACTATTTCATGAAGAAATATCAAATCCATTTTCCACCATCTTAGTTCCTTCTATCTTTTTTTTTTCTTGGTATAGTTTTTATTCTTCACAAAGTTCTCAGTGATGCATGGAGACAACATCAAGCTTTTAATTTTTTTTTAAATTTTTTATTTTTTCAGCGTAACAGTATTCAGTGTTTTTGCACCACACCCAGTGCTCCATGCAATCTGTGCCCTCTCCAATACCCACCACCTGGATCCCCCAACCTCCCACCCCCTGCCCCTTCAAAACCCTCAGATTGTTTTTCAGAGTCCATAGTCTCTCATGGTTCACCTCCCCTTCCAATTTCCCTCAACTCCCTTCTCCTCTCCATCTACCCTTGTCCTCCATGCTATTTGTTATGCTCCACAAATAAGTGAAACCATATGATAATTGATTTTCTCTGCTTGACTTATTTCACTCAACATAATCTCTTCCAGTCCCATCCATGTTGCTACAAAAGTTGGGTATTCATCCTTTCTGATGGAGGCATAATACTCCATAGTGTATATGGACCACATCTTCCTTATCCATTCGTCCATTGAAGGCCATCTTGGTTCTTTCCACAGTTTGGCGACCATGGCCATTGCTGCTATAAACATTGGGGTACAGATGGCCCTTCTTTTTACTACATCTGAATCTTTGTGGTAAATACCCAGTAGTGCAATGACAGGGTCATAGGGAAGTTCTATTTTAAATTTCTTGAGGAATCTCCACACTGTTCTCCAAAGAGGCTGCACCAACTTGCATTTCCACCAACAGTGGAAAAGGGTTCCCCTTTCTCCACATCCCCTCCAACACATGTTGTTTCCTGTCTTGCTAATTTTGGCCATTCTTACTGGTGTAAGATGATATCTCAATGTGGTTTTCATTCGAATCTCCCTGAGGGCTAGTGATGATGAACATTTTTTCATGTGTCTTATAGCCATTTGTATGTCTTGATTGGAGAAGTGTCTGATCATATCTTCTGCCCATTTTTTGATATGATTGTCTGTTTTGTGTGTGTTGAGTTTGAGGAGTTCTTTATAGATCCTGGATATCAACCTTTTGTCTGTACTGTCATTTGCAAATATCTTCTCCCATTCCGTGGGTTGCCTCTTTGTTTTCGTGGCTGTTTCCTTTGCTGTGCAGACGCTTTTGATCTTGATGAAGTCCCAAAAGTTCATCTTTGCTTTTGTTACCTTTGCCTTTGGAGACATATCTTGAAAGAAGTTGCTGTGGCTGATATTGAAGAGGTTACTTCCTATGTTCTCCTCTAGGATTCTGATAGATTCCTGTCTCACATTGAGATCTTTTATCCATTTTGAGTTTATCTTTGTATACGGTGTAAGAGAATGGTCGAATTTCATTCTTCTGCATGTAGCTGTCCAGTTTTCCCAGCACCATTTATTGAAGAGACTTTAGTTTTTCCACTGTATATTTTTGTCTGTTTTGTCAAAGATTAATTGGTCATAGAGTTGAGGGTCCATATCTGGGCACTCTACTCTGTTCCCCTGGTCTATGTGTCTGTTTAAATGCCAGTACCATGCTGTCTTGGTGATCACGGCTTTGTAGTAAAGCTTAAAATCAGGTAACGTGATGCCCCAGTTTTGTTTTTGTTTTTCAACATTTCCTTAGTGATTCAGGGTCTCTTCTGATTCCATACAAATTTTTGGATTATTTGCTCCAGCTCTTTGAAAAATACCGGTAGAATTTTGATCGGAATGGCATTAAAAGTATAGATTGCTCTAGGTAGTATAGACATTTTAACAATGTTTATTCTTCTGATCCAAGAGCATGGAATGGTCTTCCATGTTTTTATGTCTTCTTCAACTTCTTTCATGAGTGGTCTATAGTTCCTTGAGTATAGATCCTTTACCTCTTTGGTTAGGTTTATTCCCAGGTATCTTATGGTTCTTGGTGCTATAGTAAATGGAATAGATTCTCTAATTTCCCTTTCTGTATTTTCCTGTATTTTCTTATATATTTTCTTTCTGTATTTTCTTGTATTTTCATTGTTAGTGTATTAGAAAGCCACTGATTTCTGTATGCTGATTTTGTATCCTGCCACATTACTGAGTTGCTGTTTGAGTTCTAGTAGTTTGGGGATAGAGTTTTTTGGGTTTTCCATTTAAAGAATCATGTCATCTGCAAAGAGAGAAAGTTTGACTTCTTCATTGCCAATTTGGATACCTTTTATTTCTCTTTGTTGTCTGATTGCTGTTGCTAGGACTTCTAATACTATGTTGAACAAGAGTGGTGATAGTTGGCATCCTTGTCGTGTTCCTGATCTCAACGGGAAGGCTGCAAGCTTTTTCCCATTGAGGATGATATTTGCTGTGGGTCTTTCATAGATAGATTTGATGAAGTTCAGGAATGTTCCCTCTATCCCTATACTTTGAAGTGTTTTAATCAGGAATGGGTGCTGGATTTTGTCAAATGCTTTTTCTGCATCAATTGAGAGGACCATGTGGTTCTTCTCTCTTCTCATATTAATCTGTTGTATCACATTGATTCATTTGCGAATGTTGAACCATCCTTGTAGCCTAGGGATGAATCCCACCTGGTCATGGTGGATAATCTTTTTAATGTGTTGTTGGATCCTGTTGGCTAGGATCTTGTTGAGAATCTTAGCATCCATATTCATCAGTGATATTGGTATGATTCTCCTTTCTGGTAGGGTCTTTGCCTGGTTTGGGGATCAGGGTAATGCTGACTTCATAGAGTCTGGAAGATTTCTTTCTGCTTCAATTTTTTGAAACAGCTTCAGGAGAATAGGTGTTATTTCTTCTTTGAAAGTTTGGTAGAATTCCCTAGCGAATCCATCAGGTCCTGGGCTCTTGTTTTTTGGGAGATTTTTGATCACTGCTTCAATCTCCTTACTAGATATTGGTCTATTCAGGTTGTCAATTTCTTCCTGGTTCAATTTTGGTAGTTTATAGTTTTCCAGAAATGCATTCATTTCATCTAGGTTGCTTAGCTTATTGGCATATAACTGTTGATAGTAACTTCTGATGATTGTTTCTACTTCCTTGGTGTTCGTTGTGATCTCTCCCTTTTCATTCATAATTTTATGAATTTGGGCTTTGTCTCTTCTCTTTTGGATTAGTGTGGCCAATGGTTTATCCATCTTATTGATTCTTTAAAAAAAACCAGCTTCTAGTTTCATTGATATGTTCTACTGTAGCTCTGGTTTCTACCTCATTGATCTCAGCTCTAATCTTGATGATTTCCCTTCTTATGTGTGGAGTTGGTTTGATTTGTTGTTGATTCTCCAGTTCTTTAAGGTGTAGAAACAGCTGGTGTATTCTGGACTTTTCAGTTTTTTTGAGGGAGGCTTGGATGGCTATGTATTTCCCCCTTAGGACTGCCTTTACTGTATCCCATAGGTTTTGGACCGAAGTGTCTTCATTCTCATTGGTTTCCATAAATTGTTTCAGTTCTTCTTTGATCTTCTGGTTGATCCAAGCATTCTTAAGCAAGGTGGTCTTTAGCTTCCAGGTGTTTGAGTTCCTTCAGAACTTTTCCTTGTGATTGAGTTCCAGTTTCAAAGCGTTGTGATCCGAGATTGTGCAGGAAATAATCTCAGTCTTTTGGTATCGGTTGAGTCCTGATTTGTGACCCAGTATGTGGTCTATTCTTGAGGAGGTTCCATGTGCACTTGAGAAGAATGAGTATTCTGTTGTTTTAGGGTGGAATGTTCTGTATATATCTATGAGGTCCATCTGATCCAATGTGTCATTAAGTGCTCTTGTTTTTTTATTGATTTTTCTGCTTTGATGATCTGTCTATTTCTGAGAGAGGCGTGTTAAGATCTCCTACGATTAGTGTATTCATATAAATATGACTCTTTATCTTGATTAACAGTTTTCTTATGTAATTGGCTGCTCCCATATTGGGAGCATAGATAATTTACAATTGTTAGATCATCTGGGTGGATAGTCCCTTTAAGAATGATGCAGTGTCCAAAATATATGTTTATAAAAATAAAAAATTAAAAAAAAAAAAAAGAATGATGCAGTGTCCTTCTGTATCTCTGACTATAGTCTTTAGTTTAAAATCTTATTTATCTGATATGAGAATCATTACCCCAGCCTTCTTTTGAGGCCCATTGGCATGAAAGATGCTTCTCCATCCCTTCACTTTCAGTCTTGGTGTATCTTTAGGTTCAAAATGGTCTCTTGTAGACAACATATGGATGGTCCTGTCATTTTATCCAATATACAACCCTGTGTCATTTTATGGGTGCATTTAAGCCATTCACATTGAGAGTGATTATTGATAGATACGTTTTTACTGACATCGTGTTACCTTTGCAGTCTTTCTTTCTGTAGATTGTCTCTATATTTCTATTCAATGTTATTCTTAAGATTTTCCTCTTCTGTAGTACCTCCCCTTAATATTTCCTGCAGTGTTGGTTTGGTAGTTGCATAGTCTTTTAAGCCTTGCTGGCCTTGGAAATTCTTTACCTCTCCATCCATTTTGAATGTCAGTCTTGCTGGATAAAGTATTCTTGGCTGCATATTCTTCTCATTTAGTGCCCTGAATATATCTTGCCTGTCCTTCCTGGCTTGCCAGGTCTCTGTCGACAGGTCTGATGTTATTCTGATGAGCTTTCCTCCGTAAGTAAGGAGCCTCTTTGTCCTAGCGGCTTTCAAGAGATTATATCTATAATTATGATTCCTCAATTTGACTATCAGGTGCGTTGATGTTTTTCTGGAATCTATAATTTTGGGTGGAGACTGTTCTGCCTCTAGTACATGAATGCTGGTTCCATTCGTGAGATTGGGAAATTTTTCATGAAGAACTTGTTCCACTCTATCCTCTAGACTTCTTTCTTTCTCCTTCCCTTCAGGGATTCCAATAATTCTGATGTTGGAACGTTTCATGGCAAAATTTATTTCCCTGATTCTGTTTTCGTGGCTTATAAGCTGTTTGTTCCAGGCTTCCTCCTGATCCTTTCTCTCTATTTGTTTGTCCTCCAGATCACTAATTCTATCTTCTGTCTCAGTTACCCTAGCTTTTAGAGAATTTAGATTAGATTGGAACTCATTAAGAGCTTTGTGAACCTCTTCCCTAGTAGCTTTCAGCTCAGCCCTAACATGGTGAACATCTTCCCTGGTCACCTTCAGTTCGGCCCTAATCAATTCTGTTTGATTATCCATGGCTTTCTCCAACCTAGCTATTGCTTGGATAATTGTTAGCCTGAATTCTCTTTCCGATATATTGTGTATATTGATAGCCATTAGCTCTTTTGCAGAAGGCCCATCCTCTGTATTTTTCTTCTGTTGAGCATTCCTCCTCCTAGTTATTTTGGTGAGAGATGACTGAATCGATGTAGCTGGATGTATTGACTGTGATGCAGTCAAGGTGCACCCTGGAGTGCTTCTGAGTAATCAGGATTCCCCACCCAAATGAGATAAAAAAAGAAAAGAAGAAGAAAAAGAGAGAGAGAAGAAAGACAGGGAAAAAAAGGGAAGATAAAAGAGAAGGTTCAGCCCAAATGGGCCCCAAGGTAAGATTTAGGAAGTATACAAACAAAAGCAGACAAACAAAAAGACTGCCCACTGGCATCTTCTGCTCCTGTAGAGATACAGACATGTATAATTCTGATCTCAGGCCGTTTTCATGGGTGATCGGAATTCTTTGGTAGGTAATCAGCTCAGTTTAGGGTATAGGTTGAAAAATCACCTCCTCCTACTTCCCCCCATCTTGTCTCAAGTTTTTAATTTTAAAGAAGTTGAAAGGCATAATTATTAAATATATAGTTAAAATATTTTAAAAAGATAAGTTCTCATTGTTGATTTTTCAATTTACAAACAAGTCATAGAAAGCTCTAGGAAAATGGAATATCTGGGTAGCTAGTTGGTTATGTGTCTGCCTTTGGCTCAGGTCATGATCCCAGGGTCCTAGGTTTTGAGCCCCACATCAGGCTTCCTGCTCAGCAGAGACTCTTCTTCTCTCTCTCCTTCTGCCTGCTGCCCTCCCACTTGTGTTCTCGCTCTCTCTGTCAATAAATAAATAAAATCTTAATTAAAAAAAGAGAAAGCTCTAGGGAAAATAAGTATTACAAAGCTTCAGCTTCCTAAGGAAAATGATGCCTTTATTTTCATTTCTCAAAAAGTTAAAAACAAAACAAAACAAAACAAAAAAACCAAAATACTCCCATGCACATTTTTTCACTTTTAAAATGTTTATTCTATTTTTTAATCTTTTTAAAAATCTTTTTTATTATGTTAATTTAGCCACCATCATTAGTTTTTGATGTAGTGTTTAATGACTCATTAGTTGCATATAATAGCCAGTGCTCATTACAACACATGCCCTCCTTAACACTCAACCCCCAGCTATCCCATCCTTCCCTCTCTCTCCCCTCTGAAACCCTCAGCTTGTTTCCCAGAGTCCATAATCTTTTATGGTTTTTCTCTCTCTCTCATTTCCCCCCATTCAGTTTTCCCTTCCTTTCCCTATTGTCTTCCTTGCTATTCTCTTCATTCCACATATGAGTGAAACCATATGATAATTGTCTTTCTTTGACTAATATCACTTAACATAATCCTCTCTAGTTCCATCCTTGTTGATGCAAATGGTGGGTATTCATCCTTTCTGATTGTTGTGTAATATTCCATTATATATATGAACCACATCTTTATTCATTCATCTGTTGAAGGGCCTTTGGCTCCTCCCACAGTTTGGCTTTTGTGAACATTGTTGCTACAAACTTTAGGGTTCATGAATCCCTTCTTTTCACTACATCTGTATCTTTGGGATAAATACCTAGTAGTGCAATTGTTGGTCATAAGGTAGCTCTATTTTTAACATCATGAGGAGCCTCTATACTGTTTTCCAAAGTGGCTGCACCAAATTGCATTCCCACCAACAGTGTAAGAGGGTTTCTCTTTCTCCATATCTCACCAAAATTTGTTGTTTCCTACCTTATTAATTTTTGCCATTCTAACTGGTGGTATCTCATTGAATTTCCCTGAAGGCTAATGATGTTGAACATCTTTTCATGTGTTTGTTAGCCATTCATATGTCTTCTTTGGAGAAGTGTCTGTTCATGTCTTCTGCCCATTTTTTGACTTTTTTTTTTTTGGGTGTTGAGTGCGAGAAATTCTTTATAGATACTGGATGCTAACCCTTTATCTGTAATGTCACTTGCAAACATCTTATCATTAAAACTACCTTAAAGAGGGTCCTGGGTAGTTCAGCAGGTTAAACATCTGCCTTTGGCTCAGGTTGTGATCTCTTGGGGTCCTGGGATCAAGCACCATGTCTTGTTCCCTGCTCAGTAGAGAGTCTGCTTCTTCCTCTCACTCTGCCTCTCCCTTTTGCTTATTCTCTCTCTCAAATAATTAATAAATAAAATATTAAAAAAATAAAACCACCATAATTGTTTTAGCTGCAAGAAATAAAACACACCTGGAAATTTTATTAAGCTGAGGTAATCATTTCACTAAGCAAACAATAATGAGATTATTTTATATCATCTTTGAATGTGCCCATCAATTCCCTTTCCCAGGAATCTTCCAACAATAAAGTTTATGGTCAGCTCAATCTTACTTGTCAAAAATAATCAAGGAACAGACACAAGTAGAACCACATAAATTCCTCAAATCCCCTGTCATTAAAGGTATTGTCTTTTCCCCCAAAACTTGTAGTCAATGTCAGTCCAAGGACATGTGAAAGGATATCAGAGGGAGTCTTGCATACTTTCTCCAAGAGGGGCACTTTCCCCATAAATACTGAGTTATGCCACGGCATTTTAGGGGCTGACACCTCTTTTGCCTCATGAAAACTTTTCTCCATGGCCTAACACAGCTCCATCTCATCACTGAAGAGAATTAAAAATAATGGAAAGGAATCCAATATATAAAGCTAAATAATTATTCATGTCATAATAAAAAAGCATTAACTACCACAGAACTACATATTTGTATTGATTTAAAATAAGTCAAACGATAATCTGAAAATTTTATGGGGAAAATAGAAAATGCATACTGTACTCTTTTCTTCTAAAAGATGCATTATTCTTTCAGTGGATCAATACTATCAACTGGAACACAATTGTGTCTTGTTCTTGCCTGGAGCCAGCCTTTTCTTTTAGTGTAACCTTGCATTCCCATTCTATAAAACTGTAATTAATTAAAATTTCAAAACTCTGGGTTATCTTGCTTTTATGCCTACTTACACTTGCTTCAGGTGTGCTAAAAATCCACAAATAGTACCCTCTATGCCCTTTTCTTCTTTATTCTCTAAAATAAGAACTAACAACAAGAAAATGAAAAATAAGTAGTGGAAGAGTTGAAGAGGAACTAAAGACTTGGCCATTTTCAACAAGAGTAATCAGTCTCTGGTTAACAGACTTCACCATTTCAAAATACCTAGTTCATTCTCATAATGTGTTTTGTTGCTTCTCCAGACATAGTGAAAAGCATATTTAAATTGTGCTTCTCCAGACATCCTTTTGTAAAGGGCCTGTATTCTAGCTCTCTCTTGGAAACACTGGAAAATATATTATCTTCCCCCTCCTTCTCCACCTTCTCTTCCTGTTCTCCTTCTTCTTCTTTGCTTAAAAGTTGAATTTGGATTTCCTGAGACTAAGTGGCAATAATTTCTTTATTATTACCCTGATTTCCAAATTATTTGATGAAAATGGAGTTACATTTAAAAACCATAATTTAAATTGTTTGAAATACTTAGGATCGCCTCATGTCACCGGCATCATATATTCAAGATCATATCAGAACAACTTTTGATCAGTTTCTTCATTATCCCATTTTTACTCACATGGATTCATATCTTGACAATGCCTGTAGCTACAGCACTAAAGAACTCCTTGTGGCTGTAAGTCTCTGATTCAGTCTGATGTAGGCTGAGTCTTTACCCTGTCTTTCAGTTCTGGAATGCCCAATCTCTGGCAAAACCTTGTCTTGGTTGTCTATCTCTTCCTTGGCCAGTTGTTTTAAGATTAGATTCAAGCTGACTGTCATAAGCTATAATCATGGTTTTCTTTTTGCAACTATTTTCATTGGCAATTGGATTTTTTAAATCCCACCTAACTTCCCTCATCTATTCTGCTCCTAGTGTGTTAGTTAGGGCTGCCATAACAAACAGAATTGGTGGTTTAAAGAACAGAAATCATTCCTTATGCTCCACGAGTAAGTGAAACCATATGATAATTGACTCTCTCTGCTTGACTTATTTCACTTAGCATAATTTCTTCCAGTCCCATCCATGTTGATACAAAAGTTGTATCCTTTCTGGTGGAAGTGTAATATTCCATTGTATATATGGACCATATCTTCTTTATCCATTCATCTGTTGAATAGCGTCTTGCCTCTTTCCACAGTTTGGTGACTGTGACCATTTGTGCTATGAACATTGGAGTGCAGATGGCCCTTCTTTCCACTATATCTGTGTCTTTGTGGCAAATACCCAGTAGTGCAATTGCAGGGTCATAGGGAAGCTCTATTGTTAATTTCTTAAGGAATCTCCACACTGTATTCCAACGTAGCTACACCAACCTGCATTCCCAATGACTGTGTAAAAGGGTTCCTCTTTCTCCACATTCTCTCCAACATTTGTTGTTTCCTTTCCTGTTACTTTTGGCCATTCAAGCTGGTGTAACGGTATCTCAATGTGGTTTTGATTTGAATCTCCCTGATGACTAATGATGATGAACATTTTTTTACATGTGTCTGTTTGCCATTTGTACGTCTTCTTTGGAGAAGTGTCTGTTCATGTCTTCTTCCCATTTTCTGACATGATTATCTGTTTTCTGAGTGTTGACCTAGAGGAGATCTTTATGGATCTTGGATATCAGCCCTTTTTCTGTAGTGTCATTTGTGAATATCTTCTCCCATTCCATGGGTTGCCTCTTTGTTTTGTTGACCATTTCCTTTACTGTACAGAAGCTTTTGATCTTGATGAAGCCCCAAAAGTTCATCTTCGCTTTTGTTTCCTTTGCCTTTGGAGACATGTCCTGAAAGAAGTTGCTGTGGCCGATGTCAAAGAGGTTACTGCCTATGTTCTCCTCTAGGACTTTGATAGATTCCTCCCTCACATTGAGGTCTTTTATCCATTTCAAATTTATCTTTGTATATGGTGTAAGGGAATGACCAAGTTTCATTCTTCTATATGTAACTGTCCAATTTTCCCAGCACCATTTATTGAAGAGATTGTCTTTTTTCTACTGGATTTTTTTCCCCCACTTTGTCAAAGATTATTTGGCCAGAGTTGCAGGTTGATATCTGGACTCTCTACTCTGTAGAGAACATTAGGAGAAGGAAAGGAAAAGTGAATTGGGGGAAATTGGAGTGGGGAGACAAAGCATGAGAGATTGTGGACTCTGAGAAACAAACTGAGGGTTTTGGAGGGGAGGGAAGTGGGGGAGTAGGTGGTGGGTATTAAGGAGGAAACATATTATTACATGGAGTTCTGGTTATAGTTCACTAAACAATGAATCTTGGAAAACTAAAAAAAAATTAAATTAATAAAATATAAAACAGAAATTTATTTTTCACAGTCCTAGAGGCTAGAAGTCCAAGATTAGGTGTCTACAAGTTTGATTTCTACTGAATTAATTCTTCTTGGCTTATAGATGTCCATATTCTTCATGCATCTTCATATCATCTTCCTGCTGTATATAGTCCTGTGTCCTAATCACTCCTTCTTTTATAGATACCAGTCATATTGGATTAGAGAACACCCTAATTACCTCATTTAACCTTAGTTACCTCTTTAAAGACCCCATATACAAATACAGCTACATTCTGAGCTACTAGAGGCTAAGACTTCAATAAAAATTTAGAGGGGATGCAAATTCATCCCATAACACCCAGAATGGTTCTTATATCCTTCCTCACCCCTCAGAGTTTCACATTTCTTCTGCCTGAGAAGCCACATCTGAAATTCCTGATTACCCATCAAGGGTATCCTCTGTTCAGTTTGCACCACAGCTATGATTTGGCTTCCAAGGCCATGTTGAATTCTTCCCTGGCTCTTCATTAAGAGAATCAAGAAAAACTACCAAGAAAACTTGGTAGTTTTCTTCAGTTTCTAGGTAAATCTAGTGCCTTCTATCGGAAAAATACAAATCAAAACCACACTGAGATACCACCTCACACCAGTCGGAATGGCTAAAATTAACAAGTCAGGAAATGACAGATGCTGGCTAGGATGTGGAGAAAGGAGAACCCTCCTATGCCATTGGTGGGAATGCAAGCCAGTGCAACCACCCTGGAAAACAGCATGGAAGTTCCTCAAAATGTTGAAACTAGAGATACCCTATGACCCACCAGTCACACTACTGGATATTTACCCTAAAGATACAAATTTAGTGATCCAAAGAGGCATGTGCACCTGAATGTTTATAGATAGCAGCCATGTCCAAAATAGCCAAACTATGGAGAGAACCTAGGTGTCCATCAACAGATGAATGGATAAAGAAGATGTGAGATA
>NC_081569.1:21829294-21880348 GCF_022355385.1 Mustela nigripes
TATATATATATATATATATATATATATATATATATATATATATATATATGAATACTATGCAGGCATCAAAAGAAATGAGATCTTGGCATTTGTGAAGACATGGTTGGAACTAGAGGGTATTATGCTGAGTGAAATAAGTTAGTCAGAGAAAGATAATTATCATATGATCTCCCAGATATGAGGAAGTTGAGAGGCAACATGAGGGGTTTGGGGGGGTAGGAAAAGAATAAATTAAAGAAGATGGTATTGGGAGGGAGACAAACCATAAGAGACTCTTAATCACAAAACAAACTGAGGGTTGCCAGGGGTAGGGGGGTAGAGAGAGGGTGGTTGGGTTATGGACATTGGGGAAGGTATGTGCTATGGTGAGTGCTGTGAAGTGTGTAAACCTGGTGATTCACAGACCTGTACTCCTGGTGCTAATAATGCATTATATGTTAATAAAAAATAAAAAAATAAGTCTAGTGCCTTCTGAAACCTGATGCCACTTAGAACCATCTTCATGCTTGACCTTCTGCAATATAAGCTTTGGTTCTTTTGGCCTTCCTTTTGTGACTTAGCACCAATAACAGTACTGAAATCCCATTTTATAAAGTGAGTTTCTCTGAATATTAGATTTTTTTTTTTTTTCATGGAGGTAGTTTCTATGTAGGAAACCAAGAACATTTAAGAAGTGTTGGATTAAAGAAGATTTTTTTTTCATGGAAAACTTCTTATAACCTTATGTCTCCAAAGGTGGAGAGATATGCCTTACATGATTTTCCAAATATTTTTGTTTGAAAAACCTTTGAGTAGGAGGTGTGAATCCTGAACTCCCATCCAGCACAAAAAACCTATTTAAACACTGTGCTAAGAGGGCTAATCAGAATTCAGCTTAGCTTCCACCTGCACTAGGCCATCTCGCAAGAGGTGACCCCAGACCCCATGCTGAGGTTTTGCTCAAGAAAAGGCAACACTCTTTTCCCAAACCACATTGACAAATCAATTTTAGTAATTCCACATACTTTATAGCACATCCATTCTGCAGGCAAATGTCAGTTGGTTATTACTTGAGCACATACTGACTTGGACATTCAACAGCAGTCAATATATTCATTATTGAGTAAACTGCAGGGAGGTATTAGGGCTCCATACTTGATCATTGACTTGTACAAATACATTTTCACATATGCACTGGGCAGCAGTCTGTCATTCAAGGGTGGGAGAATAAACTTGTAGATCAGTTAAAAGTGCAAAACTATTTGCAGGGGGGTTGTCTGGTTGACTCAGTCAGTTAAATACCCAGCTCTTGGTTTTGGCTTAGGTTATGATCTCAGGGTTGTGAGACCAAACCCCATGTGGCACTTCACGCTGATGTGTGCTCTCTATGATCCTCTCCCTGCTCATGTGTACATTATATCTTTTAAAATAAATGAATAAAATCTTTAAAGACAAATAAATAAACAAAAAATAACAATAACAAAAATACCCCAACTATAGTTGACAACACAGGTTTGAACTGCATGGGGCCAATTACATGTGGATTTTTTTGATAAATACAGTACAGAGAATTAAATGTAATTTCTCTTTTTTCATTTTGTTTTCTCAGTAAAATTTTATTTTCTCTAACTCTATTGTAAGAATACAATACACAGTACACATAACATACAAAATATGTATTAATTGACTGCTTATGTTGTGGGTCAGATTTCTAACGAATAATAAGCTATCAGTAGTTAATTTTCAGGGGAGTCAAAAGTTATATGGGCATTTTCAGGTGTGCAGGGGTCAGTGCTCATAATCCTTGCATTGCTCAAGGGTCAACTGTACATTCAAAAGAAGGGTCTTAATAATAATAATAAACCAGAAATGCTGACACAGCTGGAAGAAGGCAAAAAGATTATAAAACATAATATACTTAAAAAAAAATCCTAACTTGTGGGAACCTGGGTGGCTCAGTGGGTTAAGCCTCTGCCTTCAGCTCAGGTCATGATCTCAGGGTCCTGAGCTTGAGCCCCACATTGAGCTCTTTGTTCAGCAGGGAGCCTGCTTCCTCCCTCTTTCTCTGCTTGCCTCTCTGTCTACTTGTGATCTCTCTCTCTCTGTTTCAAATAAATAATAAAATGTTTTTTTAAAAAATCCCAACCTGTGACCTTAGAGAAAATCAAGGCAATATTGTATCCATAAAACAAGGGCATACAGCAACAAAAAACAGAGAAATCAGAAAAGAAATAAATATGACTGTTATAGTAAATAGAGATATAATGTCCAAAAGAAAAAAAAATGAGGAAAACACTCAACCTATAGATCAAAAAGAAAAAAAAATGAAGAGACATATGAGAATGTTGGGGTCAGTTCCATGTTAAAACATGTTAAACCCCTAGGGCCTGCCTGGGCCAACTTAGCCATAGTGACTCCATGTTCCCTAGGTAGACATTTTGTTGTTTAATAAATGCCTCAACAGTTATTGATATCAGTTCCAGGTAACTGTTGCTAAAACACATACCTAAAACAAGGCCATTTTGTTGTTTAATAAGTGCATCAGCAATTACTAGTATTGGTTCCAGGTAACCATTACTAAAACACACAGGTAGGAGACATCCAATCAGCCAAAGCCACATATGTAGATGTCTACAATTGTGCCCTATAAAAATTAGCCTGCAAGACCAAGGGGTGTGGCTCTCTTCAGAGTAGGCCCTGGCCAGTCAATCTGACTTCTAATGCTTGGCATAGAATAAAGCTTTACATAATTTTCACTTTCTTTCAGTCTCATTCCCCTGGCCGGTCAGTCTAACTCACAATGCTTGGCATATAATAAGGCTTTGCATAACTTTCACTTTGTCTCAGTCTCATTCCTTTGATAATGGACCCAACAAGAAGAAAATTCTAGTAGTAGAAATTGAATACAAGATGTCCAAGGGGTTCTGTAAGGGCCTATTCAGCCAGAGCGGCCCCACGCTGCCATTTTGTTGTTTATGCGGTAAAACTTAAATTGACCCTGTCCCCCCGCAGGGGAACTTACTTAAAAGCAAGTCTGAGGGGGCCCCTGGGTGGTTCAGTGGGTTAAAGCCTCTGCCTTCGGCTCAGGTCATGATCCCAGGGTCCTGGGATCGAGCCCCGTGTCGGGCTCTCTGCTCTGCAGGGAGCCTGCTTCCTCCTCTCTCTCTCTCTGCCTGCCTCTCTGCCTACTTGTGATCTCTGTCTGTCAAATAAATAAATACAATCTTAAAAAAAAAAAAAGCAACTCTGGGAAACCAGTCCCAGGTAACAAAGCCCAAATACAAGGGTGGGTCAGGTCAGATGGAGATAATAGCCTGAATGCAAGGATGAGTCAGGTCAGGTGGAGACATCCAATCAGTACTGTCTCCCTAGTTACCAAGGAGGATAGGCCCCGCCCTTTGGGCACCTTTTGGGCGCCAGTTCTGAACAATGTGATAGGCTGGTTTAAATGTCTACTAGAGTAAATTGTAATTCAATTGATCACCTAGCATGACTGTGCAGCTTTCTCTGTGTGTTACAATTTCATTGGTTACCTGTGCATGGCCAGGCCCAATCACATGGCCTTTGCCCTTAAAAGCTAGTCTGTGAAACAGAGAGGGGTTGCTCTCTCTGTAAAGGGTGGCCCCAACCGGTCTGTTTGACAATTGGTTTGATTCTTGATGCTTGGGGCTAAATAAAGCTTTGCTTGACCTTCTCTTTGTATCGGTCTCACTCCTTTAATCACGGACCCATTATAGGGGTATCCAACATTGGGGACCCAACAGTTCCTGAAAGAAAACAGAGAAAATGTTAGAAAAGAAATGATCAAAGAGTATCTGTTTAGGAGATCATTTTCTGAAGCCTAGGGGAGGCGTATGAGAGCTTCTACACTTTTTTTTTTTTAAGATTTTTATTTATTTATTTGACAGACACAAGCAGGCAGAGAGGCAAGCAGAGAGAGAGAAAGGGAAGGAGGCTTCCTGCTGAGCAGAGAGCCCAATGAGGGGCTCGATCCCAGGACCCTAGGATCATACCTGAGCTGAAGGCAGAGGCTTTAACCCACTGAGCCACCCAGGTGCCCTGCTTTTATACTTTCAAAGACACTGACAGTTGAACATGAGAAATTAAAAAAAAAAAAAAAAAACTCCTAGATTTTTTTTAAGTAATCTCTGTGCTCAAAATGGGGCTCAAACTCACCACCTGAAATCAACAGTTGCATGCTCTACCTGCCAGGCACCCCTAATCTTGGATGTTTTAGAAAAGAAAGGACATAAATCAGGGGGTCTGTAAATAAAGAATAGAAAAAGCATCAGGTTTCTCAGTAATAACACTCGATGCTAGAATACAATAAGGCAGTAACTTCAAAGTCTGGAAGGAAAATTATTTTCAACTTAGAATTCTATACCTGGTCAAAATTTAAAGTTCTATTAAGTGTGATGTTAAAGTTACATACTTTCAGTCATCTTAAGTGTCAGAATTCATCTCATGCATCTTCAGTGAAACAGTTAAATCTTGATGATATACTACAGCAAAACCAACGTAAATTAGGACAGAAGGAAGAAGGCCCAGAACCTGAGAGACAGTAGCCCTTCCTGGAGACAATAAAGGACAGTTTCAGATTACTGCTGAGCAGGAGGCTCAGAGAGCACCTGGTCTACCAAAGTGCAAGATTGAGGGTGCTGGGAGGAAACATTTGAAGAAAAAGGCAAATTCATGAAAGAACAATCATCATAGTGATGGAAAATCTTGGCGACAAGTTGCATTCATGTGCTAAGTACAAAAAAAAAAAAAAGAATATCGGAATGCCAGGAAAATATGAACAGATACGTGCAAGGGGGTCGTGCTCTAGTGCAAAGCAATAAGCATGTAGCACAAACCAGCATCACTAGCAATTCCCACCTGGGAACTTGCTGGAAATCAAATTTTCAGGCCCATCTCAGACCTGCTGAATAAGAAACTATGGAGGTGTTACCCTGTCATATAACTTTAGGAAACCCTGTACAAGATTCTGATGCAAATTAAAATTTGAGGAGCCCTGCTTTAGATCAGCGGTTGGCCTTGGACGGTTTTTGTTTACACTTTTACTGGATGCATGTAACTACAAAAAAATGTTTCTGTGGTTCATTCCATTGTGCAACAGCAGAGGGTAACAGCTCTGATAGAGACCATGGGAATGCAAAGCCTAAATAAGCATTATTTGGTCCTTGACAGAAAATGTTTGTTAACTTCTGCTGTAGAACATCGGATAAGGCTCAATTTCATTGAGACTTCATTTGACCTTGAATTTTGGTCCATACCTCTCAGATTTATCAATTCAGGAAACCTCGCTCCCTCTCTCTGCATCTGACTACAGTACTCATATTTGCAAAGACAGTCATTAAGATAATGCTAGCATTGTGAAAGCTGCTTCTTAACTTTCAGTCAACATCTAGAGCAGACACACACTGAGGATTAAGAAAAGCAGTATACCCCAATGTTTACAGCAATGGCCACGGTCACCAAACTATGGAAAGAGACAAGATGCCCTTCAACGGATGAATGGATAAGGAAGATGTGGTCCATATACACTATGGAGTATTATGCCTCCATCAGAAAGGATGAACACCCAACTTTTGTAGCAACATGGACGGGACTAGAAGAGATGATGCTGAGTGAAATAAGTCAAGCAGAGAGAGTCAATTATCATATGGTTTCACTTATTTGTGGAGCATAACAAATAGCATGGAGGACAAGGGGTGTTAGAGAGGAGAAGGGAGTTGGGGTAAATTGGAAGGGGAGGTAAATCATGAGAGACTATGGACTCTCAAAAACAATCTGGGGGGTTTGAAGTGGCGGGGGGTGGGAGGTTGGGGTACCAGGTGATGCGTATTATTGAGGGCACGGATTGCATGGAGCTCTGGGTGTGGTGAAAAAAATAATGAATACTGTTTTTATGAAAAGAAATAAATCAATTTAATTAAAAAAATAATAATAATAATAAAAGAAAAGCGGTATAAGTGTTAAAGCATGTAAATGTGAAAGTCATGCACAGCAGCAGAAGCTAGAGATGGAAGGGAAGTACAGGGATGAATATTTTCTCATCTCAGGTACAAGGCAGACAAGAGATTGTCAAATCCATGCAATAAGAAAAATAGGCTTACATAACTCTTACAAAACGTTAAAGGTTACCATTAGAAGAACTAAAAATCATAACATAACTGTGAAGAATCTGGAAGTGAGTAGAGTTAGAGAATAGGTGAGGAGTAATAGAAAGTGTCTAAATCAAGAATTGTGGGGTAACCAGATCCTTTACAGGAATAAAATCAAATAAATGAATAAATAAATAAATACATAAATAAAAACTGCCTTTCAGGAGGTGTCCCAGAAGTTGGGTAGATGTGAAGTAGACTTTAATTTTCACTTCATTTCTTCATGTTATGCTTAATTTTTGCATGTAGAAGTTCATTTTACTTCAATAATAGTATATATTTCAAAAAATTGAGGAAAGAGCATTTTGGAAAGCCTGGTCCACAGAATTAGGGAAAATTTGATTCTCCAACCTACTTACCTACCTTCCTCACTGGCCCCATTTGGTAAATTTCCTCCTGTGGGCCTTTTTTGCTTCTCATCTGCCCTGGGATGTGTGCTCCTGACCCCATGGAAGGCTGGCACCGTGATTCTCTGTATCTCACCCACCTCACACCCAGCACAATGTGTCTACCTTCTAAGGCTGCCCTTATAGCTATGGAGCCCATGCAGCCCACATTTACTCTCTCCTCTCTTTCCCCAAAGGTTTCCTTGTGTTCCCATTACCTGCTATTCTCAAATTCACTCAATTTCACCAAAACAATCTGTGCCTACTCCAAAGCCTTATCCCTGACTTGCACAGCTACCTGACCCCTCTTTGATGAGTAGAACAAAGGCGAGAGGAATATAGACAAAATTAAATTTCCTTACAGCCTGCAGCTCATTGATAAATACCTGAGACATGCAGAGGGTGACATTCCTCAAGGAACTCACAACTGTGTTAATGTAAATTCTTGCTAGAGACTAAAAGCAAGCTTATCTTGACAATAGCCAGACTTCCAGGATCCTATAATATACAGAAATCCCTTGGAGGCTTCCATTATCTCTACCTGCCCTCCCAACTTAAAAATATATATAATCAGTCCCATCTCATAATCACAGACAGTGCTCTTTCTGACCATAACTGCCATCCTCATGCCATAATAAAAGCACCTTTTTCAACATAAAACATCTCAAGAGTTCTTTCTTGATCATTGAACTCAATGACCCTGCATCATTATCTTTATGGCCTCTGTTCCTGCCACCCCAGGCCCCATTTCTCAGAGTGTTCTGGGTTTGCCCCATAGCAGGGTCCAGTGAGGAGGGCCTATATTTTCTGGCTATCTCAGGTCCATTATTCTTTGGTTCCTTCTAAAATGACACTTCTCTGAGAGAACCTTTTTAGACATCCCATCTCTACCCCAATTCAGGAACCCATCTTATGGTACATTTTATGATAATACACGCTTTAATTTCTGGTACTTGTCACCAGTATATGCAATTATTTGTTGAATGTTCTTTATATGCAGCTAGACTTTAGACAGACTATCTGGCTTTAGGCCCTTGTACCAGCAATGACTCATCCAACGCCTGCTATAAAGTAAGTGCTCAGTCAACACTTGTTACAGGGAGTGGTGAAATTTGATGGCAGGTTTCCACAAAAGGCCTACGCTACTCTGCCATGGCTCAGCTCCTGCACAGAGGCACAGGAAGAAAGGTCATCACAATGCTCACAGGAAGATGATCTTTCAATCTCAAGGGGAAAGTTTGCCAGGACTGTTAATGAGTATGGCAACAGGAAAGGGGGATGCAGGCTGGCCTGACAAGTTTGGGTCTGTTTGCCTTCCTAGTGACATCTGCAGATGTCTCCTGTCATCTCCTCCATGTAGGCAGCTGAAATTGGCAGTTTCCAGGGACATGTCAGAGGATCTGCTTTGTATTTTAGTGAAAATTACCTTTGAGATCCAGCTTTGAGCTAGGAAATAATTTGACAGCTATCAATGGGGACATATGTGCCAGCACTTCAATGACAGGGAAGGGGATCTCTAGGGCATGCACAGAAGCAGCTGGGGTGGGTCATCAGCCCATGATGTGCTGCATGAATGCTGGGTTGCTATACTAAACACCACCATAACCTCATTTTAAGGAACTACTCAAGTAAAAGTTTGAAGGGAATGAGTTGGGAGGGTGCATCGACCTTCACTACAAACTGCAAGCAGACCTTTCAATTGTATGCAGAACTGGTTACTGTTTTCATCAGAACATCCTGCAAACAAAGAATTGAAGTAAGGTCATTGAAATAGCTGAGAGACTAGTATAAAAAACAGTTGCTTTGAGGGTCATTTGCAGAGAGAGGTGGGGTGTAAGCCTTGAGAGAGAAAAGCTCTCAGAGAAAAAAGAGAGACAAAACATTGAAATTTCTACCTGTGACCTTGGAGAAGAGTAGCATAGCATACTTCCCAGACTGCTGAACACCAAAACTTGTAAAAGAAAATAACTGTTTTTCAAACATCACTGGTAACATGAGGCTGAGGGGCCAGCCTTCCCCTCCTAAATGTAATGATTGATGATCCCAGGGAGGAACTTGGCTCACTCTTTGGGCCTTGCAATTGGGCTGAAACAGGTTGTAAAGTCAGCAGCCATTTTCTTCAGCCTTCACAAAACTTTGGAAACTTTCACTCAATTCCGAAAAGATAGGAATGAAAATGTGAGGATTTGTGAGCAAGTTTGTAAGTCTGCTCCATCAACCTCATAGCAAATTAATCCAATTAAAAATGGAAGACTAAAAAAGAGGTTCTCATACACTAGTCACAGATGCAGCTTTTAAATTTGACTTTTCAAAAAATCCACACATTACATCAAATGTTCTTTCTCACTTCTGTCAGCTACAGGTCTTTCAACATCAACCAACCAAATGCCACTTGATTTTTATAATCCTGAGCTGACATTTTTTTTTATAAATCTTGTGTTTTTGGTGAATACTCTGGGATTTAAAAGGAATGCCATGTAGAGGGTATTTTGATTACCCAATACATTCTAATAGGAAAGTGTATGGATTTAAAAAAAGCAAGTATGATGCTATAGTAACTAGAGTTCTTTATTGACCAAAGAAGGAGGTTGGAGACAGAGTCTCCTCTGTCCAAGTTAGCCTTTTAAAAAGTCCTTTTAAAAAATGAGGTAACAATATGGTGAGTGCTGTGAAGTACATAAGCCTGACAATTCACAGACCTGTACCCCTGGGGCAAATAATATGTTATATGTTAATAAAAATAATTAATTAAAAAAAGAAAAAAATGAGGTAACAAGGCATCTGGGTAGCTCAGTTGGTTAAGTGTCTGCCTTTAGCTCAGGTCATGATCCCAGAATCTTGGATGGAGTCCTGTGTTGGGCTCCCTGCTGTGTGAAGTCTGCTTCTCCCTCTGCCCTTCCTCCCCACTTGTGTTCTCGTTCTCTCTCTCCCTCAAATAAATAAGTAAATAAACCTTTAAAAAATAAAAAAAAATAATGAGGTAAACATAATTAAATATTTTAGGACATTTTCTCTAATAGATAACAATGTTTAGGTAGAACAGGTGACAGGGTGAAGCAGCAGCAACCTTGCCCTCATGGTGAAATTCATTTCTGTTTTTTGTCCTGTCAGCAGTTCTTAGAACCTCCTTCAGCCAGAGAAAAGACAGCTACCATCTTTGCTAGTATAAAAAGAGCAGACAGAAGTCTCAAGGACAAAGAGCTTGGTTGGGGTTAGGATTTGCTGACTGGTGCTGCAGAGGGGGCAATCCCCTCTGGTGGCAGCCACGAATGGTTCTGAGGTTGAGTGGACTGGGAAATTGATTCAAGAAGCCTACAGATTCCTTCCTCCAAACTTATCTTTTGAGAAGGACAAAAGAACAGGAGACCTAATAGCAATGATGAGCAGATTTGACATTCAACAGGCACTCCTGTGGTCTACTTGTTAAAAGAATGAGATTCCCAAGGACCTTATGTTCATCCTGGCTTTCCTCAAGACCTTTCCGAACCCACCCCACAGCAACTGTCTGGAAGGGGCACCAGGGTCCATTTTGCTTGGTTAGTGTTTCAGTTGGTGCTTCTTCTACATAGTTAAGGACTTGGGACAGGAATTCTTGGGAGAACTGGTATTTGGATGAAGAGGAGGAGGTGAAGAAGGGAGGACAGGAACATGTAGACTCGGAAGGTGAATGCCGGCAAGGGAAAAGAGGGTTAAGAGCTCCTAATATGGAGCTATTTGAACCCTGGATTCCATGATGCCAGGCTGGACTTGCAGCAAAGGATAATGGAGTATAGTGGAGGAGAGTCTCATTCTCACCGTTCCCGCAATGCAAGTGTGAGAAGAACCTGGAGATTCCCAGATGTTCAGGAAAGGGGCTTTTTGCTGGACTGTGTTAGGTAAACTTGCCCATGTCTGTGTCTGCATTTCCTCATCTCTTATGGTGAGGAACAAGCTGCTAGAAAGGAAAGAGGGAAGGAAAAAGAGGCATGAGGATAAAAAGCAGTGACAGGAAAGGAGAATATATTCTAGGCAAAGGGACCTGGGCATGTCCTTCTGGAATAAGGAAGAGGATGAAGAGGACAAGTGCTAAAAAGGGGAAAGAAGGAAGGAAATGGAATGATTTAGAAATGACAGGTGGGTAGAGAGGTGGGAAAGGAAAGGGTTCTAGGGAGAAACCTTAAAACTAGAATGATGATATTTACCACGTGTTAAACTGTCAGCCAGGGAGACAGCTCTAAGCTGGTCTCTATGTCTAGGACAATGAAAGGGAAGCCAGAATTTTGACAGAAAAAAAATAAGTTAGAGAGTTGAATCAAGTGCTGGAAAAAAGCATTGGGTTTGGGGTCTCATTTTCATCTCTGCCACTGACCAGATGCCTGAAGCTTGCCTTGCTCATGCTACCAATATAAGCTTGTAGTATATTCAAAAGATATTTTTTGCACACCTGGAAGTTATTTTCCCAAATACGAAGAAATTGGATTCCTAGAAGATAATTTCTGCAATTCCACTACTTTTCTCCAAATGTAACTCTTTCTTCCTTGTCAGGTTGAACATCTGCATGTTACAGTTGTTAGGAGAGCCCAGACACATTCAGGCTATCCCCTCCAGGTCACAGTGCACCAAGATGAATGACCCCAGAGTCCTCTGCTCACAGATGCCTCTCACAGTACCAATCACTTCTCCCAGGGCAAAGGTTGGAAGAGCCATCACAGAAAATAAAATTCCATTTGTTGTGCCATTTCCAGACCTTGGGGCTAGGACCCACAGGTCAAAATTACAAGGAGGAAATATTCAGCTCCACACAAATGGAGCTCTTACCATTGGAATTTTCCAAACCTGGTCTAGGAGGTCTCTGCAGCTGATGAGTCCCATCTCAGGAGGTGGCATCACTTGGAGTCCACACAACTATACAGCTTGAGCTCAGGGTTCACAGCTTTGTAAAAAATTCAAAACAGCTAAAGTAAAACCAGTGAATCACCAAAGTAGTAATTAGTAAAAATTTATCATGCATGCACCAAAAAGACTGTTTGCAAACTGGGAACACTCAAACTAGAAAAAAAGAATGAGGCTCAGGGGGTATATTGTTATAAAACAGCTTAAATAGCAAGAAAGCAATGGCTGATTATTCTTCATGGTGATTGATTACAATATTACAGTTTTCTGTGGTTCCCTCATATAAATCTTGGGAAACAGTTCAAGTTTTGCTTATTTCCAGATGCACAAGCAAGAAATGATGCAGGTCAAGTTAGCTTTGCAAGGTAATCTCAATTATTGCCTGCATGATTAAACTGGTTCTGTCTCCTCAGGGAATCTTCAAGCCTAGTCTCCATCTGTTCTTATTATTAACAAGTCCCCCCTTTTGGTCATTCTGTCAGCAGGCTGAGAGTATGACTGACCATTAGAGTGTTGGTGGTGGTGGTTTTTTTTCTTTTTTCTCAGTTATCACTGTTGATGTAGTCAAGCTGAAGATTCACACATTTCCTGTTTCTATTCGTTGAGTCATTAGGCTAGATGGCCATACCATCACCATCTTCATCATTCATGTGGTTATTACTGTTGGTTTCATCTAGTTGTCTGATCCTGATGGATATCACTTGCATGTGAGCAGCTGCCGACAGGCATTTAATACCTTTGAGAGTGTACAACACAATATGATGACTATAAAAAGAATACATAATAACCTGTGATTGAACGTTACCCAGAACAGAGATTCCCAGGAGCCAAGATTTAACCAATCAAATAAATCAAGAGGATTATAATCAGATTCAGGTTTTTACCTTTCTAAGTCAATTTACAAATTGCTTTTCATGTTATTTGCATAGGGACAATGTGATGTATTAGCAAACACATACGCTCATGATTACATAGGAGAGGATGACTATCAGGGTGTTTCTTTTCAGGAAGAGGTGTTGTGGGTGGGCTTTCATTGAAACCCAGGCCTTTTTATGATGTGAGCAATCAGGTAATATAATGAGAGACATTTCTATTGAAACTAAAGAAAACTAAATGTTAATAGTTTGAGCAAACGATGGATTCAGTTTTCTAAGTTTGGAGAGCTAGCCAGTTGAGAAGATTTTTAAATGTTGGATTCTAAGCATGTTTAGATGGAGGAAGGGCAAAGCAGTCGCCATCACAATTAGGAGTGTGAATGTCATTGGCAATCTTTCTGAGTGGCCTCATAGCAACAATTGTGAAGATCATCCACACATGTGCTATTGTGGTGACATCTCTGAGGTGTGTATCAAGTTGTCCAGCTTTAGCTTAGCTTTGGGAAAAGAACAATTTTAGTTACATAGTGATTCCAAACCAGAATAGTGGGAAAAATTGGAAATGCTGATTTATAGAATTCTAGCCACATACTAGAGAAAATTAGAAATTAGGACCCAGTCCATTTTATAGGTAGGAAAAAAAAATCTCCAAAGACAATGAACAGTTCCAGAATCTGACATCCATAAGGTTAAATTACTGAAATGTAATTTTTCCTCCACAGTATTTCCGTTTCCATCACAGACAACCATAGCAAGACTAATTTGTCTGCAAATTAAGTCTAGCTTTAATAAAGTTGGCCTGATTACTTATACACATGCAGGAATAATGATTGGCCATATAGACATTTTTAAATCTGGAAAACAAAACATTAAAGAATGATGAATGCTTTAAATGAAGTCATAAAAGTTATAATCATGTTCATTATTTCATTTAGTCTCCTATAATTAATGATTATTGATTTTGATCTTTTGTTAGCAATTTTATGAATTTGGAAATTTCCATCAACGTTTTAGAAATTCTTTTTTTTAAAATTTTATTCATTTATTTGAGAAATTGAGAAAGAGAGAGTGTGCATAAGTGGGGAGGGGAAGAGGGAGAGAGGGAAGCAGACACCCTATTGAGCAGGGAGCCAGATGCAGGGGCTGGATCCCAGGACCCTGAGATCAAGGCCTGTGCCCTAGGCAGACATTTAACTAACTGAGACACCCCTGTGGCCCAGTTTTAGAAATTCTTATCCAGCTCAGTGTTATGATCGTAGTTATCAGAAACTTGCATTCTAGAGTACTAATAAGGGTATTTTCTATAAATTTATCTGAAGATGAAATATATTTATAAAAACATCAAGAAAAAAATGGGCGCCTGGACAGCTCAGTCCTTAAGTGTCTGCCTTGGCTTAGGTCATGATTCCAGGGTCTGGGGTCGAGCCCCGCATTGGGCTCCCTGCTCAGCGGGAAGCCTGCTTCTCCCTCTCCCACTCCCCCTGCTTGTGTTGCCTCACTCACTATGTCTCTCCCTGTCAAATTAATAAATGAAGTCTTTTTTTTAAAGGAGTAAAACAATAATTGTCTGTAAACAGCAAAAACCTTAAAAATGGCAAAGGTAAGATCAGATGAGAATTCGTTATAACAAAATTGATACAGGAAATGAGTTATTTCTGGTCTATATAATGTTTAAAACAACAGTTAGAATTATGACTGAGAACATTATATCAGGACACTTCAGATTCCTAGGAACTTTATATAGCTTCTGGAACATTTATATTTATACATTTCAAATAGATATTTCCTAAAGAAAGTTTAGCATCACCTCTTATTTGACAATGCTTTCCATGAAATTTCACATATACAGGGGTGTCTGGGTGGCTCAGTTGGTTAAGCAGCTGCCTTTGGCTCAGGTCATGATCCTGGAGTCCTGGGATTGAGTCCCACATCCGGCTCCAGATCCATGGGGAGTCTGCTTCTCCCTCTCACATTCTCCTCTCTCATGCTCTCTCTCACTTTCTCTCTCTCTCTCAAATAAATAAATAAAATCTTAAAAAAAAGAAATTTCACATATACAAAAAGTTACACAGTTGTAACAAACCAACCAACCAACAAACAAAAAAAACTTAGCTCTTCTAATAAGGAAGGTTCAGTTTCTTAAGTAATCAAAGACCTGACAAAGACAAAACACAGAATCTTTGTTTTCTGGACAGATTACATAAAGATGAAGAAAATCTTTGTTTATAATTTCTTATTAAGTGCAGATCAATAACCTAAGAAAACTTTGTCCTTTTAACAGGGAAAAAAAAGATCATGTTCTAACTTTGCACCAGTATACTTTTTATATTAAAATTTTTCCTTGTTTTAACATAAATAAATCCATTCTTAATTCAGTCAGTTTGGCCACATATAAAATCCTTTTCTTAAGATTTATTTTCCACACACCATCTACAACTTTGTATATTCATTAAGGCTTTGTTTTATCTTTTTCCCTTCTTATTCTGAAACCAATCATTTTACTTTAGGATAAAATTTCTTTATTTTTTCCCTTATCAAAAATGCATTTTCATTTATCATTCCTTCTTTTATGGGAAAAACACATTCTATTATGTACATGCAGTTGTTTTCTGATGTTCTCCTTCCTTTATTGTTATTATTTCTAGTAGTTTTGTAAAAAACTATTTTTCTGACAATCTCAACTATATTAGTTCAAATGTTGTCTTTTCAATTTCTAAAACTTAAAAACCTTCTCCAGAAAAGAAACGATACAAGACATTTGTTACAGAATAATTACAGGTTTTCCTCCTCCTCTAATTCCCCCCTTCATTTTTCCCTTCCTTCTCCTAATGTCCTCTGTGCTATTCCTTATGTTCCTCAAGTTAGTGAAACCACATAATTGACTTTCTCTGCTTGACTTATTTCACTCAGTATAATCTCCTCCAGTCCCACCCATGCTGATGCAAAATTTGGGTATTCATCCTTTCTGATGGCTGAGTAATATTCTATTGTGTATATGCACCATATCTTCATTATCCAGGGGAATGGGTGAGCCTGGTGATGGGTATTATTAAGGAGAGCAAAGATTGCATGGAGCACTGAGTGTTAGACACAAAGAATGAATCATGGAACCCTACATCAAAAACTAATGAAGTATCATATGGTAACTAACATAACATAATAAAAAAATAAATACAGGTTTACTTACAGAAAATAGAATAGTTGCCTATGTATCATATTAAATGAATATAAACTCCTTCCACATAATATAGTTAAAATAAACCATATATCTTTTGGAAATTACAGTATAAGATTGACTCACGTTTATAGGTTCATCCTGACATTGCTTTGCTATGCTGGGACTGGACTTAGAGAAAGCAGAGACAGCGGTATCCCCACATTTTTGCTGAAGAAGTTTGTTCTATGTTGAGTAGGCAGAATAAAGATTTGAAAGATGGGACAGCATCTTCTAAACTGATGGCAAAGCTGTAAATATCTGGGAACATGCCACCAGAATTTCTAGTCTTGAAGGTAGTTAGATGAAATTGGGGAAGTTCTTTTAAACAAAGATTGCTGCCTGTTTGCAAATCTGAAAAGCCAAAGCAATAAACTATGAGCCTATGAAAGACTGATTATAGCCTGGCCTTGAGAAGTTATCACTGTGATTTTACAGTACAGAAAGGGTGGATGTTCTCATATTGTCCTTTTCAGCTGACCACACAGACCCTTTTGTTGTTTAGGTTACTGTAGTATAAGAGCACTGACTTTTGAATATGTTGGATCATTCCATAGGAAAAATAAAGTGTATATTATGGCACAGCACATAGTATACATATAAAACCATATAAGTAACTGGAATAAAAGTTGAATAAACTGACATATATTTCTTATTTTTAGTATATGCCATGCATATAATTTATTTTGTACTTTATGAAATTATTCTTTAATTTACATATAAATAACAAATAGCTCTACAACAAATCAATGTATAAATTATAAATAAAATTGAAGACAATATATTATCTCTAGATACATATGGATAATATATATATATTCTACTTGAATAAATGCTAATCATAACTTACCCATGACCACAGTTTGGAGAACAAGAAGTTTCCATAAATCCATTCATAGTAAGAGGAAGCTTTCATGGTAGCCCTTTTCTCACCTTCCAAAGGGGTTCCTGCTGCTTTGTCTGCATTCTTCCAGCCCCAATGCATATAGTTTGTACAGAGTAAATTTATGCTTATTACTCTAAGTGTTCTGACATTTTCTCTTCAGTTTACTTTGTATTTTCAGCTCTTCTTCCAACTTCTAAAAAAAATTGTCATCTTTGTTTTCCACTGAAAACAAGGAAAGAGGCAATTTTGAATTGTTTATCACATATTAGCATGCTATAGAATAGCAAATTTACAAATACATTTCCAAATTTAAGAAGTAAATTTGATCCTTAAACAACATGTGTTTGAACTGTGCAGGTTCACTTTTATGTAGATTTTTTTTTTATAAATACAGCACAGCATTATAAATATATTTTTATTATAATTTTTTCAATAATATATTTTCCTCTAACTTAAAGATTATATTATATAATGCAGAAAATATACAAAATATGTGTTAATTAATTATGTCATTGATAAGGCTTTTTGTCAATAGTAGATGATAAGTAGTTAAATTTTGGAGGACTCAAAAATTATGTGCTTTTTTCATGGGGTACCTGGCTGGCTCAGTTGGTAAAGCATATGACTCTATACCTTGGGTGTCATGAGTTTGAGCGCACATTGGGAGTAGAGATTACTTAAAAATAAAATATTTTTTACCCACTTAAGCCCCCATGTTGCATCACCACTTCCTCATATCAGGGAGATCATATGATAGTTGTCTTTCTCTGCTTGACTTATTTCACTAAGCATGATACGCTCTAGTTCCATCCATGTTGTCATAAATGGCAAGATTTCATTTCTTTTGATGGCTGCATAGTATTCCATTGCGGAAATATACCACATCTTCTTTATCAATTCATCTGTTGATGGACATCTAGGTTCTTTCCATAGTGGGTAGGAGAAGAATAAATGAAACAAGATGGGATTGAGAGGGAGACAAACCATAAGTGACTCCTAATCTCACAAAACAAACTGAGGGTTGCTGGGAGGAGAGGGGTTGGGTGAAGGGGGTGGGATTATGGACATTGGGGAGGGTATGTGCTTTGGTGAGTGCTGTGAAGTGTGTAAACCTGGAAATTCACAGACCTGTACCCCTGGGGATAAAAATATATGTTTATAAAAAATAAAAAAATTAAAAAAAATTAAATATTAAAAAAAATTATATGCTGACTTTTAGCTGTGCAGAGGTCAAGGATCAACTGTATAATCTTCCTCTTAATAAGTTTCTTAATGTGGTATAAATCATGTTTGTTAAAAATGAGTATGTATGTCTTGTCTCTGTAAAAATTAAAAAAAGCTTAATGCTTAGCTTTTAGTGTTTATTTTATTTGGAAATGACTTAGATATTCCACAAATATCCATTATCTAGTTTAACTTAGTATACCCTCTGATCTTATTAATCTTTATTCAAATAACTTGTTTCTAAAAATTATGTTTGAATTAGACATCAAACAGTTTACCATCATCTTACATTATTTTTCAGGTTGAAAAATTCTGAAGACATGCCTGCTTCTATTAAACAGATACATTTAAATTAGCTTTTACTTACCAGATATTATGCCAGATTGCATGAACTGAAAAACACGGGTAATTTTCTATGTTACTGAAAGTATACTTAATTTATCTAAATGCCTAATTTTTCTTTAAGCCAATTAAATAGAGCTCTTTATGAATTAATTTTGGCAATACCATCCAGAAGTAGAATAATGCACATATATATATAACATATTATATAAAAAATACAATATTATATATATAAATGTCACATATCTATAAACATATATGTATATGACATATATGTGCATGTATATATATATAAAACATCTGTATAACAGATCTTGTATCTTTAATTTTAAAATTTTTAGCCTTGCCTCAGGTACAAAAAAAAAGTATAATTGGATTCAAATTGTTTTTCTGGTAGAGGGACTAAGTTAAGATTACCTGCCTAGATGCTCAGATGGCCAAATTTTTTACTAAGAATTTTATTTTCTATTGGTATGATGTACAGATTCTTTCAGAACTGCATTTGAGGTCATTTTGTCTTTTAGAAACTTCTGCATAACAATCAAAAATGAATTCTATTGTCTCCTAGAGATTTGCAAGCCTCTCTTTTAAGGGTATCTTCAAGGTGGACTTAGCTAAAAACAAAGTCTCTCCAGAATGGCCAAAGTAATTCTAAATTTTACATAAATTCATCGATTTTTCCAGTAAGGTACAAGATCCTGGTCCAAGGATGAGGTGCAATCTATGTTGCTGTTAGATTCCCTAATATGTTTTAACTATGAGAGGCCCTTGTTTTCCAAGAACTATTTTAAAACACTAAGAATCACAGGTTTCCTTCCCTTTAGCACAGCATGGATTACTTACCAAGGAGCTTCAACAAACAGAAACTGAAACCAGAAACAAAACAGAAAACAGAAAGCCAGCATGCACAATAAATTCAGAGAATTAAGAATGCAGAGAACAGAGCTCAGGCCCAGAAGAGATCTACCCTTAACCTCTGGGGTCAGAAAGAAATTAGTAACACCTGGTTGCTTACCAACCTCAGGTCTTTGGATCCTGTTTCTGACACCATAAAATGAAAAAGGTTCATAGTAGCCAAAGTTAAACCAATGAATCACTGAAGTCATAATTAGCAGAAGTTTATTGTGCACATACCATAAAGATGGCTTGCAAACCAGGAGCTCTCAAACCAGAGTATGGATTGAGGCTCATGGACATACAGGTATAGATAGATAGATATAGATATAGATATAGATTATATAGATATAGATATATAGATAGGTGGATATATATCTTATAGACTGAGAAAGTGATGAGTATTAATTCTTCAGAGTGATTGATTAAAATATTACAGTTTTCTGTGGCTCCCTCATATCAACCTTGGGAAATAGTTTTGCTTATCATTTCCAGATGCACTAGCAAGAAATGATCTGAGTCAAGTTAGGTTTGTGAAGTAAACTCAATTAAGATTTGCCTGCATGACTAAACTGGTTCTGTCTGATCAGGGAAGCCTCAAGGCTGGTCTCCATCCTTGATTTTAACAGCATCAACAACAAAAGATTATGACAAGGTTAAATGTTGGTATGATGGAAAAGAAAACTTCTGCACTTTCAGCATAACTGTAAACGGTATTATGATTTTTTTCTGTAGAAGAAGACCAACACTAACACTTTAAATCTGGGTGATAGAACCACTGGTTAAGAACAGGTCCAAAATAATAGTGGTTATATAGGGATAAAGAACTGTATTTGACTCTCTGCCTATTGCTTATCATCTGTGGGGCAATGAGCAGGGCATTTTGCCACATTCACTCTTGGTTTCTTTTAACATGGGGTTTAAATAGTTTAACTCATAGTATTACTATATAGCTCAGTTAAGATTATGTTTGTAGAATTCCTAAATAAATAGTATAAAAGCTAACTGTATATCATCTACCACCCAGCACTTCTGGGACACATGATATAAATGCTGCATACTAACTTTAAAATATCTCCTGGTAAATTAATCCCAGGAGATGTGGAAATCAGTCACTATTGTTCCCTTCCTCTATGAAAGTAAATTCACAAGACTTCCCTTAAGTATGTCATTTAAAAGTATATATTGTTTTTATTTTTTTATTAAAAGCTACATTACAGAAGATTTTAGCTCGATGAAGTCCTGATGGTTCATTATTGCTTTTGTTTTCCTTGCCTCCAGATACATATTTAGTAGGAAGTTGCCATGGCCAATGTCAAAAAGGTTGCTGCCTGTGTTTTCCTTTAGGATTTTGATGGTTTCCTGTCTCACATTTAGGTCTTTCATCCTTTTTGAATTGATTTTTGTGTATGGTCCAGTTTTGGTGAAGGAAACAATCAATAAACTTAAAGGCAACTTTCAGAATGGGAGAAGATATTTGCAAATGACGTCTGATAAAGTATTAGTAACCAAAATCTATGAAGAACTTATCAAACTCAATACTCAAAAGACAAAGAATCCAGTTAAGAAGTGGACCAAAGATATCAAAAGATGGTTTTCCAAAGAAGACAGATGGCTAACAGATACATAAAAATTGCTCAACATCCCTCATCATCAGGGAAATACAAATAAAACTATAATGGGATGTCACCTCACACCATTCAGAATGGTTAAAATTAACAACACAGGAAACAACAGATGTTGTCAAGGGTGTGGAGAAAGGGGTACACTCTTACACTCTTGGTGGGAATGAAAATTGGTGCATCAACCCTGGAAAACAGTATGGAGTTTTCTCAAAAAGTTCAAAATAGAACTATCCTATTATTCAGCAATTGCACTATTAAATATTTACCAGAGGATATAAAAATACTGATTTTTTAAAAAAAATTTAATTTCTTTTCAGTGTAACAGAATTCATTGTTTATGCACCACACCCAGTGCTCCATGCAATACGTGCCCTCCATAATACCCACCACCAGCCTGCCCCACCCTCCCACCTCCTGCCCCTTCAAAACCCTCAAATTGTTTTTCAGAGTTCATAGTCTCTCATAGTTCATCTCCCCCTCCAATTTCCCTCAACTCCCTTCTCTTCTCCATCTCCCCATGTCCTCCATGTTATTTGTTATACTCCACAAATAAGTGAAACCATGTGATAATTGACTCTCTCTGCTTGACTTATTTCACTCAGCATCATCTCTTCCAGTCCCATCCATGTTGATGCAAAAGTTGGGTATTCATCCTTTCTGATGGAGGCATAATACTCCATAGTGTATATGGACCACATCTTCCTTATCCATTTGTCCGTTGAAGGGCATCTTGGTTCTTTCCATAGTTTGGCGACCGTGGCCATTGCTGCTATAAACATTGGGATACAGATGACCTTTCTTTTCACTACACCTGTATCTTTGGGGTAAATACCCAGCAGTGCAATTGCAGGATCATAGGGAAGCTCTATTTTTAATTTCTTAAGGAAGATCCACACTGTTCTCCAAAGTGGCTGCACCAACTAGCATTCCCACCAATAGGGTTCCCCTTTCTCTACATCCTCTCCAACACACGTTGTTTTCTGTCTTGCTAACTTTGGACATTCTAACTGGTGTAAGTTAGACCACTATGGTCATTGCTTCTGTGAACAGATGGCCCTTCTTTTCACTACATCTGTATCTTTGGGGTAAATATACAGTAGTGTAATAGCAGGGTCATAGGGTAGCTATGTGGCTCCCCACATAGCTAAAGTAGCTGTACCAACTTGCATTGCCACCGACAGCGTAAGAGGGTTCCGCTTTCTCCACATCCTCTCCAACACTTGTTGTTTCCTGTCCTGTTAATTTTGGCCATTCTAACTCCTGTAAGGTGGTATCTCAATGTGGTTTTGATTTGAATCTCCCTGCTGACTAATGATGATGAATTTTTTTTCATGTATCTGTTAGCCATTTGTATGTCTTCTTTGGAGAAGTGTCTGTTCATGTATTCTGCCCATTTTTTGACATGATTACCTGTTTTTTGAGTTTTGAGTTTGAGGAGTCTTTATAGATCTTGGATATCAGCTTTTTGTCTGTAGTGTCATTTGTGAATATCTTCTCCCATTTACTTTTTTAGTGTTTATGCGTTTAATTTGAAGTGAGTTCCTAGTAAGTAGCTCATAGTTGGATACTGTGTATGTTTTTTAGTCCACTCTGCCAATCTCTGAATTTTAAAAACTTAATTTACAGACCATAAAATTCACCCTATTGAAAGGAATATCTGTGGTTTTAGTAAATTCAGGAGGTTTTGTTCCTATCAGCACTGGATAATTCCAGAACACTGTCGAATTTTGAGTTAATATTTCTCAAAAGAAACCTCATTCTCATTAAGTGTTCACTCCCCCTTTGGCCTTCTCCAAGTTCTTGACAAGCTCTAATCTATATTCTGTCTCTATGGATTTGGCTATTTTAAACATACCATGCCCAAACAACTATCTGAAGTATAAATGGATGTATAAATAGAATGATGCAACATGTGGACATTTATCATTATAAAATGACCTCTTATGTCTTTAGTCACAATTTTCAACTTAAAGTTCTTTTTTCCCCTTCCTGTTATTAACTTTTCCAACTTTTTTTAAGGTACTGTGTGCATGGTATATATATTCACACTTTCAATTTCAAACAATTTGTCTTCTTGAATTTTGGAAATATATCCCTTGTTAAGAGCGTACAGTTGGATCTTGCTTTTTTTTTTTCTTTAATCCATTCCACCAATCTTTGTTTTTAATTGAAGCTCAATCCATTTATACTAATGTAATTCCTAGTAACATAGGATTTTATATCTGTAATTTTGCTATTGGTGTTCTGTATGTCTTATATGGTTCTTGTTTCTCTATTCCCCCATTACTGTCTTTTTGGGTTCAGTAGATGTTTAACGTTGTATCTAATTCCTTTTTGTTTATTTAACTATATTTTTTGAGTTATCATCAAAGTTATTATCCTGGGGATTGTAATTAATGTCTTAATTTACAACCATCTAGCCTAGATTAATACCAAAAATTTCAATAGTAAACAAAAAACATTCTTCATTTATAGTTCCATTCGTTCTCCTTTTTTTGGCTGTGACTGTCATAAAATTATATATTTATTCATTGTATGCCCAATACCAACTTTGACAGTTGATTTATGCGATTGTCTTTTAAATTATATAGAAAAATAAGTGTTATAAACAAATATTCATTTATACTGTCTCCTATATTTTACCTACATATTTACCTTTACCATAATTTTTTCATTTTATTTTGCTTACAATGTGCTGTCTGTTGTCTTTTCATTTTAACATGAAGAACTCCTTTCAGTATTGTTTTCAGGATAAGCCAGTTTTTAATAAATTCTCTTTGTTTATCTGGAAATGTCTTTATTTCTTCTTCATTTATTAAAGGGTAGTTCTGTTGGATATACAACTCTTGACTGATAATCATTTTCTTTCAGCAGCTTGAATACTATGCAGCCATCAAAAGAAATGAAATCTTGCCATTTGCGACAACATGGATGGAACTAGAGCGTATCTTTCAGCAGCTTGAATATGACACCTCTCCTCCACGATTGTGAGAGAAATCAGCTGTAAATCTTACTGAGAATCATTTTTATGTGAAAACCACTTCTCTCTTTTTGATTTTGACAATTTTATTATGATGTGTCCCTTTATACATCTCTTTGAGTTTGTACTCCTTGGAGTTTGTTGAATTTCTTTTATGTATAGATTATTTCTTCAACTACTCTTTTTCCACCTTTCTCTCTCCCTTTTTCTTCTAGGACTCTCATTTTGTATCTAACACCATTATGATATTTCTCAGGTCTCTGATGCTCAGTTAAATTTTCTTCATTATTTTTTCCTTATTAGTTCCTCAAACTGGTAATGTTAATTGACCTATCTTTATACTTACTGATTATTTTTTCTGTCTGCTCAAATATGCTGTAGGGCTACTCTAATAAAGTTTTACAATTTATAGCTTCTTAGTTATAGTCTATATTTGGGGAGATATCATTCTGTGCCCATGTATCAAGGCATGGTTTTCTTTAGTTCTTTTAACATATTAAAAATAACTGATGTACAGTCATTATCTAGGAAGTTTAACTTTTCAGCTTCCTCAGCACAGTTATTATTGATTTACATTTATTTAGTTTTTATTTATTTTCATTTTGTATGTATGTGTTTGCATGTGCACAATACTTCTCTGTGTGTCTCATATTTATGACAATCAGACATTTTAAACAATATAATGTTGAAATCCTGGAACTCATATTCTTCTCCCTCCCCACGATTTGTTGTTTTGCTATTTATTGTATTATTATTTGTTTGATAAATAATTTTTCTGGCATAATTCTATAAAGTCTGATTCTCCCTGCCCCCTGTTTTCTTACTGAAATCATTTAGTTTAGTGATCTGCCAATGTTTGGATAGAGATTTTCTTAAGCGCCTGCCATCAATAAGTTTCTTAGACTTGACCAAGAGACTCTGTGTGAAGGTTGGGATATGCCTTCAACACTCAACTAGGCAGTTGACACCACAGATTTGCTTTCACATTGTACTTGCACACAGCCTCAAGGACAGTCAGAGATGAGAGGTTAGAAATTCTCAGGTCTTTCCTAAGCATGCACACAGCCCTGGGCATGCATGTGCTTATGGTCATCTAGATTAATAGGTATATGCCAGGGCTCGTCAAAGTCACTATGGAAATCTCACTCCTTAGCTTTTTAAGTATTTTTATTAGTCTGTTATTGGGCACATTATCCACTGCCTCCAGTATTCATGAAGTTAAACTATTGCCTCTAATTATTTTTGACAAGTTCCCCTGGGGAAAATGTTTTTAACATTTGGCAAAATCCAGGTCAAGTCAAACAAAAACAGCTTTGTGAGTGTAGTTTTACAGGAGACCATCAGACAATTTTCATAATGACAAATACTCCAGTATGAGGATTTGAAAGAGCTCCAATCACTTTCTACCCCCCCCCCCCAGTGCTGTTTGTTTGTTTTTGTTTTTGTTTTTGTTTTTTAAAGATTTTATTTATTTATTTGACAGACAGAGACCACAAGTAGGCAGAGAAATAGGCAGAGAGAGAGGAAGAAGCAAGGAAGCAGGCTCCTCGCTGAGCAGAGAGCCTGACACAGGGCTTGATCCCAGAACCCTGGGATCATGACCTGAACGGAAGGCAGAGGTCTTAACCCACTGAGCCACTCAGGAGCCCCTAGGCTGCTGTTTTTTATTGCTATTGTGAGCATTCATTTTCAAAATTACCACAAACTTCATGAGGGCAGACTGAGGATACTGCAAACCCGCTGTATTTACTGATATTAATGTTTGTTTTGAATAATTATTCCCCAGATTGGCACAAGCCCTTAGTAAATTTACAGAGTTCTGAGAAAGTTGATTTTCATAACTTTCATGGGGTTTTTCCTTGTTTTTTATGAAAAGAGTTTTAAGATGTCCTTATTCTAACATTTTTACTTTGTTTTATTTTATTTTTTCTACTATTTTTATGTCACTCTGATTTCTGATTTTTTTTAATATAATTTTTTATTTTTTATAAACATGTATTATTATCCCCAGTGGTACAGGTCTGTGAATCACCAGGTTTACACACTTCACAGCACTCACCAAAGCACATACCCTCCCCAATGTCCATAATACCACCCCCTTCTCCCAAACCCCCTCCCCCCAGCAACCCTCAGTTTGTTTTGTGAGATTAAGAGTCACTTATGGTTTGTCTCCCTCCCAATCCCATCTTCTTTCATTTATTCTTCTCGTGCCCACTTAAGCCCCCATGTTGCAACACCACTTCCTCATATCAGGGAGATCATATGATAGTTGTCTTTCTCCGCCTGACTTATTTCGCTAAGCATGATACCCTCTAGTTCCATCCATGTTGTCGCAAATGGCAAGATTTCGTTTCTTTTGATGGCTGCATAGTATTCCATCGTGTATATATACCACATCTTCTTCATCCATTCATCTGTTGATGGACATCTAGGTTCTTTCCATAGTTTGGCTATTGTGGACATTGCTGCTATAAACATTCGGGTGCATGTGCCCCTTTGGATCACTACGTTTGTATATTTAGGGTAAATACCCAATAGTGCAATTCCTGGGTCATAGGGCAGTTCTATTTTCAACATTTTGAGGAACCTCCATGCTGTTTTCCAGAGAGGTTGCACCAGCTTGCATTCCCACCAACAGTGTAGGAGGGTGCCCCTTTCTCCGCATCCTCGCCAGCATCTGTCATTTCCTGACTTGTTGATTTTAGCCATTCTGACTGGTGTGAGGTGATATCGCATTGTGGTTTTGATTTGTATTTCCCTGATGCCGAGTGATATGGAGCACTTTTTCATGTGTCTGTTGGCCATCTGGATGTCTTCTTTGCAGAAATGTCTGATTTCTGATTTTTGATTGTTAATTAGACCTTTTACATTTAAAGGAATTATTTATATATTAGTTATTCCATTTTCCATGTTATTATTTGTTTTCTATTTGTTTCTTTGGTTCATGTTTCTCTCTTTCTTTCTTTTTGCCTTCATGTGAATTATTTGAACACTGGGTAGGATTTTATTTTGATTTACTTCTAGTATGTTTGAATATATCTCTTAGTATATAATTGACAGTTTTCTTAATGGTTTCTCTGAGTATTACAATATAGATATGTAACTTATCTCATCCTATGTTGTCAACATTTTATCACTTCTAGGAAAGTGTGGAATCCTGTTAAGTCCTTTTTCCTTCCCACTTTTAAATATCATTGTTTTGAGTATCAAATGATATCCTAATTTTTGTTTCCATCATCAAATCAGATTTATAAATCTCATGATGAAATGAATAGTCTCTTCCATGTAATCACATTTCTACCCATTTATTTTTTCTTTTGGCTGTTCTAAGATTTTTTTCTTCTGTCATTTTTTTCTGTTTGAAGAGCATCTTTATTACATCTTAACAGTAGTTCTGCTAGTAACTAACTCTCTTAGTTTTCATTTACTGAGGACGTCTTTATTTCTCTTTCATTTATGAAGGATAATTTTGCTATATATAAAATACATTTTGATAATTCTTTTTCTTGAGCACTTGAAAAATATTGTGCTACTTCCTTCTTGGTTTTCTATGAGAAATATGCAGTTACTTTGGTGTTTCACTATAGGTAATGCATAGTTTCTCTTTGGCTGCTTTCAAGATTTTTAAATTTTTCTTTAGCTGTTAAAAGTTTAATTATTATGTCTTGATATGAATTATTTTAGGTTTATCCTAATTGGGTTTTATTAAACTTCTTGGATTTATAGATTTGTGCCTTTTTGCCAAATTTAGGATGTTTCCAGCCATTTATTTCTCTTTATTCTTTTTGTCCTACTATTCTCACTCTCTCCACTCCCTTTGGGGGAATTGCATTTAAATATGCTCTAACAGGTAATCCTGTCTTTGTCACCAGAATGGGAGAACTGTCCTTAGAAGTTACTGGAGCAAATACTTTGAGGACCAATGTCAGTGCTAATATCCCTGGGTGGCCCAAAGCTGTTTACCTGGTGAAGGTTTCTTCCTCACAGAGTTTCCTTTCCCAACATACCTGTTTCTGCTGAGCAACTTCAGCTCATTGTCTACAGAACAACTTTAACACCATTATTCTGACTATAAACAATATTTTGAATCATAATACTTTTTGCATTATTGCTTTGAGTTGTTAGTCACTTCCTTTATTTTAGTTTGATTTTTAAATGTACATTTTATTTTGGCAACTGGATTGTAAGATCTTTGAGAGAAATGTAGGACTCTTGGTAAAACTTTCTACAGAAAGATCTTATGGGAGTCATTATCCAGGGATCTCATTAAATGGATATTGTGAGCCCAGAGGGCCCCAGAAATACAAATTACAGTAGAAATTAAAGGATGACTATTTCTCTGCCTGATTGATGAGGGAGTGAGTTTTATGAAAACATGCCTTTGCAAATTTTGTCCCTTCCCTCTGAAATGTCTCCTGCTCTGCTTAAAATTCACTATCCTTTGAGGCCCATTTCAGAGTCTCCATTAGCTACACAGCTGCATGGCCCTGCCGGAACTGGCCCAGACTCTGGTGGGTGCCCCTTGGTTGTGATTTCATCATCTGTGTGGCATTTAGCTCCAAATAGCTCATGTTTCAGATATTTGGTTCCTTGAATTCTATCCTCATCCTCCTCTCTCCAACCATTGCCACTCATAATCTGTGGTCCAGTTGTGGGGTCTGTGTAAATGTGTAGAATAGGACTTGAGTTCTGGCTCCTGAAATTTATAATTATGATTATAGTAGTTACTTACAAGCATTCTATGACTTGGCCTTCTTCCCAGCAGCCTGTGGGAATGCATCATCTTCAGAATGCACAAAAAAGATCAATTTCATTGTTAGGGACACATAAGTGATTGACAAAGCATCTCTGAAGATGAGGATTTAAAATGAAATATGCATCACAGATGATGACAAACACAAAACCTCATTTATGTCAACAGGTAGAAAAGCATAACAAAGATCAGGTTTCGAAGATTTTCAGACCCAACCACATTCTTGGGAAGCAATGTATAAAGGCATGGAGAAAATGGAAGAACTCTCTAATAATCAGAAAAAATAAGGTAATAAAACTTGGACATAACGTACTATGAAAATAAAAGCAGAGTTAATTTCTAGGTTGGCTCAAATCCTTGCACTCACTTAGAAGAGACACCCATCAAAGCAACACCAAAGTTCACATGCTGGTCCTGTGGGATACTAGCTGTGTGGTTCCAACTCTAGAGGAGAATACTTGATCAGTGTCCAAGGCATCAACCACAAAGTGCTTGGAACTTGTTAAACAGTTAATGGAGCTGTACCTCTATGCAAACCTCAGGAGAACATTCTAGCAATTGCTGTTTGGTAATCAGTGATGACATCTCAAAGTCTTGTGGTTCCATTGAGGCTTCTTTACCCTGATTGCTGAAAGAGTTGTTTCTTCCTGAACCCTGAAGAAAAATGAGAAACAAAATTTATTGTTTTTGTTTGTAGGTGTGTAGTAAATGGAAAAATTTCTTCTTAGAGAGGCTTTCAGAGTCCCCCCTCTTGTCCAGGAGGCTCATCTGTTAGTCCAGAATGCAGTGAGTGGAACAAGAACAGGTGTTATTTAATAAAAAACAAGATATTTAATTTCCATAGGTTTCAGTCTTTTCATCAGTAAGAAGATTTGGATCAATTGGGTAGTCTTCTGTTGTATGACTGCTGTGAGGTAGTCCCTGGCTTACATGCTGGTGGGAAGGAGGATAGGAGCCCAGTGATAAACAAAGACATGTCCCCAGTCTCCAGGAGCACACAGTCAATAAATGGGATACCCTTTCTTTAGTTCTGAATCAAAGTTCCCATTTCAGCCCAGTAGCTGAGAGTCCACATATAGGGTTGTTGTTACTATGATTAACATGTGCACCCAACCCTCTGGAAACTTACTGGACCCAGAACTGCCACAGAGTGAGTCAGATGCAAAAACCTCTACATGGATTTCTTTGGTAGAATTGTTAGCAAAGTCAGTCCAAGAAAAGAAGGTAATTGATACAGTTTGTACACATTATTTTTGAAAGAGACATTTTTATTACATAAACAAATCCATGTTAAGTGCAGGAAGATTTTCAGATACAGGTAAACAATAAGAAGAAAATGAAAACCACCATATAACTGATATCTGAGAATCTGTGCTTCTGACCATGTCTCTGTCTCTCCACCTGCATTTTGTTAAAAGTGGAATATGTATATCCATGCTGCTTTGCAACCTGCTTTGGAGTTAAATGAATTTTCCATATTCATAAAAATGAAGAAATCTCTATGGTACCATTTTAATGAATGTAGAGTGATTCTGTCTGGAACCATTATGATTTGATTTTTCTTTTTTTCTCTCTCTTTTTAAAATGTTTTATTATGCTATGTTATTCACCATACAGTACATCATTAGTTTTTATGTAGTGTTCCATGATTCATTGTTTGTGCATAACACCCAGTGCTCCATGCAATCCATGCAATCCATGCCATCACTGGGCTAACCATATATAATCACCATCTTTACAGATAAATATCTATATCTATTCTTATTTACTTAGAATAAATTTTTAGTAATTGAATGGCTAAATCAAGACATATTTATACACATTGACAAACTTTTTTTAAAATCTACTTCGTTGATAATAAGTGGCAATAGGGTATATGAAACCTTATTTTTCATACTGATTCACTAATTTGCTCTCATGAGTTACTATTACCATTTCAAATGACCCACTTGTCCATATATACAATGGAATATTATGACTCCATCAGAAAGGATGAATACCCAACCTTTGTATAAACCTGGGTGGGACTGGAGGAGATTATGCTGAGTGAAATAAGTCAAGCAGAGAAAGTCATTTATATGGTTTCACTTAACTTGTGGAGCATAAGCAATAACATGGAAGACTTTAGGTGAAAGAAAGGAAAAGTGAGTTAGGGGAGGTTGGAGAGGGAGATGAAGCATGAGAGACTGTGGACTCTGAGAAACAAACTGAGGGTTTTGGAAAGGAGGAGGATGGAGGGATAGGTGAGCCTTGGGGTAGGTATTAAGGAGGGCACATATTGCATGGAGCACTGGGTGTGGTGCATAAACCATGAATTTTGGAACACTGAGAAAATAAAACTAAATTTAAAAAAAATTAAAAAACCAAAAAAGCTGTAAAGTATATTTATTTTATCACTAGTTAGCATATAAATGTGGTAATCTTTAAAAAAATACTGCATCTGGTTTTCAATACCTTCTTCACAATGTAACATGCATATGCCAAATGCAAACTATAACAGAAAAAACAGGGTGAAGGAAAATGAAGAAGAGGGAAAAAGGACATTAAGATATCCACTACCATATCCTCTAAATTTTTAAAATCTTTAACAAAGAACATCATTGTGTTTTTAAATCTTGAACACAAATCAGGATCTATATCTTCTCTGCTGGTCTCCAGAAAGGGTGTGCGGCCCAGGGGTGAAGACTCAGAACCCAGGTGGAAAGTCAAGAGTCTTACCTCTAGGTCTTGTTTCACACTTTAAGACTTTGTGGACAAATTTGAGCAGATCAATTAAGTTTCTCATCTGAACCTGATGAAAATCTTGCCAAGCCCACCTCACATAATGACATAATTCTCTATGAAAATTACCATTAAATTAAAAAGTTATGTTAAGTCCAACTGGCATCACTGTTTGGGTTTTGTTATCCTCCATAAATGATTAAAATTTTACATGTTTAATTAGTTTTTCTTTCAGTTATTGGAAAAGTTACTTTCACTAGGATGTGGAAGCACAATTACACTTAATGTATGACTGTAAGCAAAGAGGTCCAGGTCATGACCTTTCTTCCCATATGCCCAGAGAATCATTGATCAGATCTACCCAGAAATAAGCCAAGACAGTGGAAAAATTTTCACTTGGCTTAGTTAAGTCTGAAAATGTTTCATCACACACAGGCAAACATACTGAATGCATTAGTTATTTTAAAGTCACAAATGACTCTATTTTCCATTTGTTTCATAGCTATCTCTGTGGACTAAGGTCAATGGAACGAACTAAAATCCATAGAATATATTTTTTAAAGATTTTATTTATTTATTTGACAGACAGAGATAACAAGTAGGCAGGCAGAGAGAGAGAGAGGAGGAAGCAGGCTCCCCGCAGAGCAGAGAGCCTGATGTGGGGCTCGATCCCAGGACTCTGGGATCATGACCTGGGCCAAAGGCAGAGGCTTTAACCCACTGAGCCACCCAGGTGCCCCATTCCATAGAATATTTTGGTTAGTCTCTCACAGGACATAAGTTTTCTTCAAGTTGCTGATAGCAAAATTAGCAAATTAGCAATCTGCTCTTCATCTCCTCATGGAGGAGTCAATGATGAGGAGGAGAGGTCTGAATAAGTTGGGAGGGACATAAGTTGTTAAAGTAGGAGGAGCTGCAGTTGGTGGCTACAAAATTGGTCATCACAGGGAGCAAGAAAGAGAAGCGCAGCAAAGACTGTTAGGTGCTGACCCCACTTCAGCACTGCACTCTATGTCCATCTAGTATAATTTTGTCCACCATCACCATTCATCCTTATTTTACAGATAAGGAAATTATGGCTCAGAAATGAGTCACTGTTAGATGCCTACATGAAGAGTCAATATGTTTGAAGTAGGGTTTTTGTACTTTTCTTTTCTAAAAATTTTATTTCATTTTTTCAGTGTTCCAAGATTCATTGTTTATGGACCACACCCAGTGCTCCACGCAATACATGCCCTCCTTCATACCCACCACCAGGCTCACCCATCCCTCCACCTCCTCCCCTACAAAACCCTAAAAAGTTTTCTTATGCCAAATACTAAACTCATTTCTCCATGAGAATCCAGAGTTCTTAAAATCATGAAGTTCATTACCAGCTTAGATATAGCTAGGTAGAGCTGGGGCTGTTTCAAATATAAATATTACTGTTACTGCTACTAATAATAAACATTTACTCAGCACTGATTATGTGTCAGGCACCAGTGCAGGCACTCTATGTGCTGCTTTAGTTAAGATGGCGCAGTCTAGAAGTCCGGAATTGTGATGCCACCAACGTTGGCTTTCTTTTTCAATATCCCTTTGGCTATTCGAGGTCTTTTCTGGTTCCATATAAATTTTAGAATTATTTGTTCCATTTCTTTGAAAAAGATGGATGGTACTTTGATAGGAATTGCATTAAATGTGTAGATTGCTTTAGGTAGCATAGACATTTTCACAATATTTATTCTTCCAATCCAGGAGCATGGAACATTTTTCCATTTCTTTGTGTCTTCCTCAATTTCTTTCATGAGTACTTTATAGTTTTCTGAGTATAGATTCTGTGTCTCTTTGGTTAGGTTTATTCCTAGGTATCTTATGGTTTTGGATGCAATTGTAAATGGGATTGACTCCTTAATATCTCTTTCTTCTGTCTTGCTGTTGGTGTAGAGAAATGCAACTGATTTCTGTGCATTGATTTTATATCCTGACACTTTACTGAATTCCTGTATAAGTTCTAGCAGTTTTGGAGTGGCTGTCATCATCAAGACAACATGGTACTGGCACAAAAACAGACACATAGATCAATGGAACAGAATAGAGAGCCCAGAAATAGACCCTCAAATCTATGGTCAACTAATCTTCGACAAAGCAGGAAAGAATGTCCAATGGAAAAAAGACAGCCTTTTCAATAAATGGTGCTGGGAAAATTGGACAGCCACATGCAGAAAAATGAAATTGGACCATTCCCTTACACCACACACAAAAATAGACTCAAAATGGATGAAGGACCTCAATGTACGAAAGGAATCCATCAAAATCCTTGAGGAGAACACGGGCAGCAACCTCTTCGACCTCTGCCGCAGCAATATCTTCCTAGGAACAACGCAAAAGGCAAGGGAAGCAAGGGAAAAAATGAACTACTGGGATTTCATCAAGATCAAAAGCTTTTGCACAGCAAAGGAAACAGTTAACAAAATCAAAAGACAACTGACAGAATGGGAGAAGATATTTGCAAACGACATATCAGATAAAGGACTAGTGTCCAGAATCTATAAAGAACTTAGCAAACTCAACACCCAAAGAACAAATAATCCAATCAAGAAATGGGCAGAAGACATGAACAGACATTTCTGCAAAGAAGACATCCAGATGGCGAACAGACACATGAAAAAGTGCTCCATATCACTCGGCATCAGGGAAATACAAATCAAAACCACAATGAGATATCACCTCACACCAGTCAGAATGGCTAAAATCAACAAGTCAGGAAATGACAGATGCTGGCGAGGATGCGGAGAAAGGGGAACCCTCCTACACTGTTGGTGGGAATGCAAGCTGGTGCAGCCACTCTGGAAAACAGCATGGAGGTTCCTCAAAATGTTGAAAATAGAACTGCCCTATGACCCAGCAATTGCACTATTGGGTATTTACCCTAAAGATACAAATGTAGTGATCCAAAGGGACACATGCACCCGAATGTTTATAGCAGCAATGTCCACAATAGCCAAACTATGGAAAGAACCTAGATGTCCATCAACAGATGAATGGATCAAGAAGATGTGGTATATATACACAATGGAATACTATGCAGCCATCAAAAGAAATGAAATCTTGCCATTTGCAACAACATGGATGGAACTAGAGCGTATCATGCTTAGCGAAATAAGTCAAGCAGAGAAAGACAACTATCATATGATCTCCCTGATATGAGGAAGTGGTGATGCAACATGGAGGCTTAAGTGGGTAGAAGAAGAATAAATGAAACAAGATGGGATTGGGAGGGAGACAAACCATAAGTGACTCTTAATCTCACAAAACAAACTGAGGGTTGCCGGGGGGAGGGGGTTTGGGAGAAGGGAGTGGGATTATGGACATTGGGGAGGGTATGTGCTTTGGTGAGTGCTGTGAAGTGTGTAAACCTGGTGATTCACAGACCTGTACCCCTGGGGATAAAAATATATGTTTATAAAAAAATAAAAAATTAAAAAAAAAAAAGATGGCGCAGTCTATCCTGTAATAATAAAATATCTTCATAATTTTCAGTGATGGAAAGCAAGAAATGCTTATTTCTCACTCATTCTCTTTGTTCAGTTTGGATTGGCCATGGACCGAGCTCTGTTATTTTTTACTGCTTGGCACAGGCAGGGGAAGAGTATACCAAATCAAATCCTGCCTCAAAGCATTCACCTAAAGGTGACATGTGACTGGATGTCATGGGCTAATGTCCATGTCACATGTCCAAGCCTAATGTCAAGGGGAGCCAGCCGTGCCTGGGAGTCTGGATCAGAAATACTAGGGGGCAGCAGCAATGACCTTTGGGCATACATTGTGTCTATTAACTCCCAAACAGCTATTCTACAGAGAGGAAATGAGGCTCTGAAATCTGTAGGGACCTGTCATAGGTCATACAGGCTAGGAGAGGTAGAGCTTGGCTTTCACTCAGTCTGAACTCTTCACCATCACACATTTCTATCTCTAAGCTTCAGCTGACTGAGCCCAACCATGTATGAAATACTGCACTCAACACTTGCATAATTTATATCCTTTACTGCTCCCAATCCTGCAGGTTTTATTCATCCCATTTCACCAATGAGGACCATGAATCTCACCATGAGGAAAATGAAGATAGTAATATTCTATATACATAACAGTAATTGGAAATTAAAACTTTAGCTTCCCTGACCCCAAAGCCTATATTCTTTGGTTTTACTTTGGGAAATCCCTGGGAGACTTAGTACAGCTCTGGATTTAATAAATATGAATTAAATGCCTACACTGCATAAGATACGTGAAATGCAAACATTTCTCATGTTGTCTTCTGCTGGGAAATGATATAGAGAGATGTTTAGAGAGCAGTAGGGTCTCTAAAATGAACAATGAAGAGAATGAAATGTGTAAAATTTCAAGGGCTTATCATATACTGGCCAAGTTCTTACCAGTTCTTTCCATTTATCCTTGTGGGATTTCAAAGCATAATGGGCTCTCCATTTCCTCTTGTTCTTATTTTAAATGAAAAAAATAGATTCTTTTAAAAAAATTGTTAAAGAGATTTTTAAAAATGTTACTTTCATCCTACTTTGAAGAAGCAAAGCACGGTGATATCAAATATTAATAGTAACCTAGGAAAACTGAAAAAAAATGTTTAGGAAAATTATTGTCTTGGGTATAGAGCAATAACTCATAGAGATATGTGAACAATATAAATAATATTTGAAAACTATTTTTTCATTTTCTGTGTATGTGCCATATATGGTAGTCTCTTATTGGTAACTGCAACTGCAATTTTTCCAAACTCTAAGATCTTAGACAATTACATTGGGAAAAATTAAATAGGAGTGTGTAATTAACATTGAGGAACTTGATTAAAACTAATTACTATAAATAAACTATTTGGGAGCACCTGGGTGGCTTAGTTGGTGAAACATCTCACTTCAGCTCAGGTCATGATTTTGGGGCCCTGGGATTGAGCCCCACAGGGGCAACTCCCTGCTTAGTGGGGAGTCTGCTTGTCTCTCTCACTCTGTGCCTCTCCCTGCTTGTGCATGCATTCTATCTCTCCCTCTTTCTCTCTCTCTCTTCTCCCTTTCTCTCTCTCTCACACACAAATAAATACAATCTTAAAAATAAATAAAAAATAAAATAGATTATTTTTTAGTAATATAGATCTCATTTTCAAAAATATATATAATATGTTAAAGAAAACTTAAAAAGGACTAGCACTAGATAATCATCAGCCCAAAAAAACCCTGTATTAAGAGAAGAAAAAGAAGACACATCTTTTACAAAACACCTAATTTCTGTCTTTCAGAATACTGATATAATACATTGCTCTTGTTAGAATAAGACCCTCTACTGCCATCTGCCAAAGAATTGCTATAAAATACATGAAAGTCTATTAGTCACTATGCCCCCAAGGATGTGCACTAAACTGCATGCCCACCCTAACTGGATGGCCTGATGGGGCTCACTGACAAGTTCTTTGGCCCGATCTCCATATTTCCCAGGTTGGATTCTCTCTGCATCTACTATTTCAAGTCACATAGAAGCAGTTTTGTTGTCTTGATGCAATGGTAATTAATAAAAATAGTTTATCAGCCTCTCCCATAAGAAAAGGCATAGGTATGTAAAAATATAGAAGCTTCCTATCTTTTTATTCCACTTTGGAGGAGAATGATTTAGAATCTGCAGATGACTTCTATTCTGTAGACCTGAGTGTGACCTCAGCTCTGTTATTTTTTGCCAGGTGAATGTCTGCAAGTCATTCTAACTCTGAGCATTCGGTATCCCCAGACTGTGTGCTTCATACCAGAATGCTGATTCTGAGAACTTGGAAGCATTTGAAGAGCTGGAATGCAGAATACACTGTACACACACACACAGTAGTTGCCACACTAACAAGCTCTCTTCTGATTGCTAATTACCCATTCATCAGTCCTATCTGAGCACCTGTTACCAAGCAAGGTTCTATGCCACATACTGAGGTATAAGAATGAAGAAAGCTTTGCCATCATATTTAACTTATTTATTTGCCAGATTAAGAGTTACCTGAGAGTAAAGACCTAATGTTAAGCTATTCTCTGCACCATTACCCTTGTACTTAGAACAGTTCTAAGGTCATCAGATGTGTAAAATGAGATATTTTTGGAGTTAAGGAATTTTAAGACTAAATCTGTAAATGTGGCCCAGTATATTCTTGGTGCTAGATTGTTTATAGAGCTGGGTAACTAAACTGAAGTCCATCTTAACTAGCCTCTGGTTTTAGAAAATAAAGGCTTGTCTTTTTAACCTGACAGTCTGTCAGTCCCCCCCCCCCCCGGGTGTTTTCTTTTCCCTCTTTAATAAATTAATTAATTTATTTTCAGAAAAACAGTATTCATTATTTTTTCACCACACCCAGTGCTCAATGCAATCTGTGCCCTCTATAATACCCACCACCTGGTACCCCAACCTCCCACACCCCCGCCACTTCAAACCCCTCAGATTGTTTTTTAGAGTCCATAGTCTCTCATGATTCACCTCCCCTTCCAATTTCCCCCAACTCCCTTCTCCTCTGTAACACCCCTTGTCCTCCATGCTATTTGTTATGCTCCACAAATAAGTGAAACCATATGATAATTGACTCTCTCTGCTTGACTTAGTTCACTCAGCATAATCTCTTCCAGTCCTGTCCATGTTGCTACAAAAGTTGGGTATTCATCCTTTCTGATGGAGGCATAATACTCCATAGTGTATATAGACCACATCTTCCTTATCCATTCGTCCGTTGAAGGGCATCTTGGTTCTTTCCATAGTTTGGCAACCGTGGCCATTGCTGCTATAAACATCGGGGTACAGATGGCCCTTCTTTTCACGACATCTGTATCTTTGGGGTAAATACCCAGGAGTGCAATGGCAGGGTTATAGGGAAGTTCCATTTTTAATTTCTTGAGCAATCTCCACATTGTTCTCCAAAGAGGCTATACCAACTTGCATTCAAACCAACAGCGTAAGAGGGTTCCCCTTTCTCCACATCCTCTCCAACACATGTTGTTTCCTGTTTTGTTAATTTTGGCCATTCTAACTGGTGTAAGGTGATATGTTGGGTTTTTAAAGTAATGTGTTTGGTGACAGATCAGATAAAGGACTAATATCCAAGCTCTGTAGAGAACTTACAAAATGCAACACCCCAAAACAAAGAATCTAGTCCAGAAATACTCAGAAGACAGGAACAGACATTTTCCCAAAGAAGATATACAAATAGCCAACAGACACATGAAAAAAATGCTCAACATCACTTGGCATCATGAAAATACAAATCAAACACCTCATACCAATCAGAATCGCTAAAATTAACAAGTCAGGCAACAACAAATGTTGGTGAGGATATGGAGAAAGGGGAACTCTCTTACTCTGATGTTGGGAATGCAAGCTGGTGCAGCCACTCCAGAAAACAGTATGGAGATTCCTCAAGAAGTTAAAAATAGAGCTACCCTACAGCACAGCAATTGCACTATTAGGTATTTACCCTAAAGATACAAATGTAGTGACCTGAAGGGGCATCTGCACCCCAGTGTTTATAGAAGCAATATCCACAAGAGCCAAACTATGGAAAGAGCCAAGATGCCCATTGACAGATGGATCCATAAAGAAGATGTGAAAAAATATGTATATATCCATAAAGAATATATGAAAAAATATATATATCTTAGCCATGAGAAAGGATGACACCTTATCACTTACATCTATGTGGACGGAACTGGAGGGTATTACACTGAGTTAAATAAGTCAATCAGAGAAAGACAATTATCATATTATTTCACTCATGCAGGGAATATAAGAAACAGTGCAGAAAATCATTGAGGAACTGAATGAAAAACAGAATGGGAAGAAATCAGAGAGGGAGACAAACCATGAGAGATTCTTAAGTTTGGGAGGAAAAAAACACTGAGAGATGCTGGAGGGGAGATGGATGGGAGGTTGGGGTAACTGGGTGACAAGAATTAAGGAGACCACGTGATGGGATGAGCATGGGTGTTATACTCAACTGATGAATTACTAAACTCCAAATCTGGAAATAATGATGTACTATAAGTTGGCTAATTGAATTTAAATTAAACAAAAAGAAAAAATAAAGCAATGTATTTGGGAGCAATTAGGTAATAGTGTGTTGTTTGATATGAATGGACAACAGTGATATTAATAACTAAAATTATTGAATGATTCTTCCAAGTCAGTCTTACTGGTCCAGAATGGAGTCCACCACTCCTAGTGGAGTTCACTAGGATTAAGTCAGGGTCAATTGAATGTGTGGCTATTACCTTTAGACTAGAATGTGTTGTATATGTCAATTTTAGCTGACAAATTGAATCTGTATCTTCAATTGACAATTGACAAATGAATCTGTATCTTGATGGACCAATTAATGTTGTGGGTATAAAAGAAATACTTCACTACATCTTTATTGAGTACTTACCAGATCTATGTCAGATTGAAAGAGGATCCTTAATGGTGCATCACCAGTACACAATGGCTAGTACTTTTATCAGAAGCTCAAGTGAAGATATATTTGCTGCTGTCACAGCTGTGGAAAATAGAATCAAAGTGAAAAAATAAATAAACTAACACTGATAAACAAAAATGATGAGCTACAGAAAAATAAAATGTAATTTATTTGAAAAAAAAAATAAAAGTGATAGCCTGTATTACACAAAGTCACTTGCAAGGTCTAAAAGACTCCTGGCTTGGTGATGATTCATTGAGGAAGGAATGGGATTTTAGACAAGTGACACATCACAGGAACAACTCCTGTGACAAGGTTGTCAAAATAGTGACAATGATTGAAACAAAAGTTTTCAATAGTTCTGAGTTCTCTGTAGGCAATACTATAGCTAGATTTTTTTTTTTCATTCTAAAATACCTCTATTGAAAATGTTCTCATCAACATATACATTGCAATATATCTCCAGTGGATGTGGAAAAATTAAATGTATCTTATTAATACTTTAAAACTAAATTCTAGAGAATATTAGAATACTTTTTCTTCTCTTTAACCCACTGAGCCACCCAGGTGCCCCACACCTTTTCTCCTCTTAATATTCATCAGTGTTGAAAATTTGTAACATTTATTCATATACACACTTTAAAAAGATTTTTATTAGTTCTGTTAACTCTGAAAAAAATGGAAAAAGATCATAGATTCCTTTCATAAAGAAAAAAGTGGAATTGAGATATAGTCATGATGACTCATTCAGGAAATTCATAGAAACATCCTTAGGTGAGTCATTTTTGTGGGAGCAGGGCAGTTTATTTTCAGGAATAACAAAGATAATATAAAAAAAGGTAAAAGGGAATCTGAAAACCATCTTATATACAGAAACCTAGATATTTATCCTAGGAGCCATACGTAATAATAGTCTTCATCTATGTAAAAACATATTCTGCAATGAAGTAATCTCTGTATTCTATATCTGCAAATGCCAGAACTAGGATCAAAAAGAAGAAACCTCAAGAAGAATTAACAAGACCAGTCATAAGAAATGAATGTATAACAAGAAAAAAAAAACTTTTTCAGAATGAGATGGAGTGCTTCCCAGTGTAGCTTTCTCTACCATATATGCTCTGCAGGGAATCTTTGCATTTTAGGAGAATCAGTGGGTTAATTCACAACGTCCTTTCCAACTATAAGCTTGTCCTTCCCCATGACCATGCCTTTTGGCACTGGATTACTGTCTGGACTCACTTCTCCCATGAGAACCACTTTTTGTCTGAATTCCAAAACATTTATTTACAAAGTTAATTTAGCTGTTTTGAAATGTTTGAACAAATTCTCTATTCCTTGTTCAAGGCAACGTCTGGAATGTACAAATGACTTGAGGTTTCCAGCAATGTTTTAGATTCAGCTTCCCTTCCTGTATATAAATACCTACCTATCTGGGTAAAAGTAGATTAACTTGTGGAAAATGGCTAGATTTTGGAGTGGTGGTTGCATAAAAAACAAAGTGCTTCTGATATCAGTATACTTGTTTCATCCCATGAGAAAATATATTTGCTATAAATTTGAAGGAAGTCAAGTCACCATAACTTCTTTACCTGGTTTTTCAGGGTTTGTTTGTTTGTTATTTAGTATAGTTGACACACAATGCCACCTCAGTTTCAGGTGTAAAACATAGTGATTCAACAAGCTTATTATGCTATGTTCACCATAAATGTACTTACCATTAGTCACCATACATTGCTATTCCAAAATTTTTGATTATATTCATTATGCTGTGCCTTTTATTTCCATGACTTATTCATTCATTGCTTAACTGGAAGCCTGTATCTCCCACTCCCCTGCACCTATTTTATCCATTGCCCCACCTTCCTCTCCTCTGGCAACAATTAGTGTGTTCTGCATTTATAGGTATGATTCTGCTTTCTGTTTGTTTTTTATTCATTTGTCTTATTATTTATATTCCACATATAAGTGAAATCATATGGTATTTGTTTTTCTCAGCCTGAATTACTTCACTTAACATAATACTTTTTAGGTCCATTTATGTTGTCTCAAATGAAATGATCTCATCCTTTTTAATGACTTTGTATCCCCTATGAACCTAGGTGCAAAACCCCTCAAAAATATTAACAAACCATATATGAAAATACATTAAAAGGAACCATTCACCATGATCAGATGGGATTTATCTCAGGGATGCCAGGATGGATCAATATTTGTACATCAATTAATGTGATACACCACAGAAAAAAAATGAAGGATAAAAATTATATTATTTTCTCCATATATGCATAAAATTTGATAGAAATTTTCATCCACTCATGATAAAATCTCTCAACAAAGTGGGTTGACTGGGAACACACCTTAACATAATAAAGGCCATATATGAAAATTGCACAGCTAACATAATATGTAACTGTGAAAAGCTGAAAGATTCTCCTCTAAAATCAGGGAAAGGACAAAGATGCAGGAGTGGACATTCTTGCAACATTTCTTCGACATAGTACTGGAAGTTCTAGGCACAGGAATCAGATGAGAAAAAGAAATTAAACCGTCACTATCTGTAGATGACCTTACGCTATACAGAGATAACTCTAAAGACTCCACCAAAAAGCCACTAGAGCTATAAATTAATTCACTAAATTTGCACACCTTGTAACATTTCTGTACACTAATAATGAAGCAGAAAGAGAAATTAAGAAAACAATTCTGTTTACAATTGCAAAAAAGGAAAAAAATACCCACAAAAAAAACTTAACCAAAAAGATGAAAGACCTATACTCATAGCTATAGAACACTGATGAAAGAAATTAAAGATGACACAAACAAATGGAAAAATAGTCCATGTTAAAATGTCCATACTACCCAAAACAATCTAGAGATTCAATGTAACCCTTATTAAAATAACAATAGAATTTTTCACAAAACTGGAACAAATACTAAAATTTGTATAGAATTACAAAAGACCCCAAATAGTCAAAGTGATCTTGAGAAGGAAGAACAATCCAGAGATATCACAGTTCTGGATTTCAAGATATACTACAAAGCTGAAGTAATCAAAACAACATGGTCTAGCACAAAAATAGACAATGGATCAATAGAACAGACCAGAGAGCCCAGAAATAAAGTTACATGATCAATTAATGTATGACAAAGGAGGTAAGAGTACACAAATGGGGAAAGACAGACTCTTCAATAAATAGTGCTGGGAAAACTGGGCAGCTATATGTAATAGAATGAGATTAGAGCACTTGCTTTTTCAGGTTTGAACTACTCAGTTTTTGACCATCATTTTTCTCTGGGCAAAAATAATTTCAAGAATGACCCTGAATGTATCTCAAGAAATAGGCTTTATAGTCAAGTTCATGTAATAGGCTAAAAGAACAATAGTATCCTAGTGGTAATCAGAATTTGAAAACAGAGATAGGGAGAATTTTCCCAGAAATTATATTTTATAGGACCTACAAAATATAAGCAAATAGTTATTAAAATATTAAGTACAGAAATCACAAAATGATACTGGATGAGAAGTGGGATAATAAGCCATATCAGTCCCTGAAAATCTTACAGCCTAAATCTGTATAACAAGGCCCCCAGGGAAGGAGGAAATTAGTATCCTTAAATCTCACAGGAGGGATACCATCTCCTTTTAACCAGGGAGATATGACATGGCTGTATCAATGATGAGACATTGGTTCTGGTCCTAAAACACAGAAATAATTTGGAATATAAAACTGGGATAATCTACTAAATACTATGAAAATATGAAAGTAGAGTACTCTCAAGTATGGAAAGAGCTACCTCAGGAAAACATCACGAATAAAAAAATGAACTGTGATATGCTAAATTGAATTTGACAGCTGATTAAAAAAGAAGTTGGGTAACAAGTATTTCCAATGGTCTTTTTCTTTATACCAGTTCGGATCTGGGATAATTTTCCAGGTTTTTATGAACCATAAGAAATGGGCTATATCCTGTGAGATTAAGAGTCACTTATGGTTATAGCCCATTGAGGGTTGCTGGGGGGAGGGGGTTTGGGAGAAGGGGGTGGGATTATGGACATTGGGGAGGGTATGTGCTTTGGTGAGTGCTGTGAAGTGTGTAAACCTGGTGATTCACAGACCTGTACCCCTGGGGATAAAAATATATGTTTATAAAAGATAAAAAATTAAAAAAAATATTTACTAAAGTAATTACATCTTTCTTCTTCTTTTTAGAAGATTTGTTGGCTCTTCTCTTCTATTTATTTGTCCAGATAAACTTTTAAAATGATTTACTCAAATTCCATAAAAGTCTTTTTAAGATTTGTCTGGAAACTCCTTAAAATTCATAAATTAAATAATGGTGAACCAAAAAAAAAAAAAAAAAAAAAGAAATGGGCTATATCCTGATCACATTCTTTCCACTTTTTTTCTTTTTCTTTTTTTCTAATTTAATTTTATTGCTTCAGTGTTCTGAGGTTCATTGTTTATACACCACACCCAGTGCTCCATGCACTATGTGCCCTCATTAATACCCATCACCCAATAAACTTCTTATCAATTACTTTTTTAGATTATTTTTAAATTTTCATCTTTAGAGTAATATTCCATCCCTTCACTGTATTTACTCTTATTTTTGTATATATTTAAATTTTGGGAGGCAGTTTCTTCTAACAGACCAAAATATACTCAAATCGAAGTGCATGGCTCTGTTTTATTCACCACTATATATATATATATATATATATATATATATATATATATATTCACACACACACATATATTCTCCACCATTGGTATTGGTTCTCTTCCAATTAGGTTAATGTATACTTTTCTGAGGTCTTTGCTACCCTTTTAGTTTTTTTTTTTCCCCTCTCATTCATCTATTCTTATCTGGGTAAATAGGCAAGGCAGAAAAACTCAACACACACATGAAAAGAAAGAAAGAAAGAAAAAAGAACACGAGGCAGTACTGATGGCTAGTGACCTAATCAATATGGACATGAATAATATGTCAGAACTAGAGATCAGAATGACAATTATCAAGGTGCTAGCTGGGCTCAAAATAAGTATAAAAGATATCAGAAAATCCCTTTCTGGAGAGATAAAGGAACTAAAATCTAAACAAGTTGAAAGAAAAAAAGCTATTAATGAGATGCAATAAAAAATGGAGGCTCTTACTGCTAGATTAATGAGGCAGAAGAATTAATGATATAGAAGACCAAATGATGAAGAATAAAGGAGCTAAGCAAAGAGAGACAAACTAATGGACCACGAAAGGAAGCTTCAAGAGATAAGTGATACCATAAGATGAAACAATATGAGAATACTTGGGATCCCAAAAAAAGAAGAAATAGAGAGAGGGGCAGAAGGTATATTGGATCAAATTATATCAGAGAATTTCCCCAATTTGGCAAAGGGAACAAGCATCAAAATCCAGGAGGCACAGAGAAACCCCCCCTCAAAATCAATAAAACTAGGTCCACAAACCCTCATAAAATAGTAAGACTTACAAGTCTCAGTGACAAAGAGAAAATCCCCAAAGTAGCTCAGAACAAGGGGTCTATAACATACAATGTTACAGACCTATCCACAGACCTATCCAGAGACACCTGGCAGGCCAAAAAGGACTGACATGGTATATTGAGAGCACTAAATGAGAAAAATATGCAGCTGTATCTAGCTATATCCAGCTGCTATATCCAGTTAGGCTGTCACTGAAAATAGAAGGAGAGATAAAAAGTTTACAGGACAAACAAACAAACAAACAAACAAAAAAGAAAATACAGAAAGGGAAATTAGAGAATCAATTCCATTTACTCTAGCACCAAGAATCATAAGATACCTGGGAATAAACCTAACCAAAGAGGTAAAGGATCTGTACTCAAGGAACTACAGAGCACTCATGAAAGAAATTGAAGAAGACATAAAAAGATGGAAGACCACTCCATGATCTTGGATCGGAAGAATAAACATTGTTAAAATGTCTATACTGCCTAGAGCAATGTCTACTTTTAATGCCATTCTGATCAAAATTCCACTGGTATTCTTCAAAAAGCTGGAGCAAATAAGCCAAAATTTTGTATGGAATCATAAGAGACTCTGAATCGCTAAGGAAATGTTGAAAAACAAAAATAAAACGGGGGCCATCACGCTGATTTCAAGCTTTACTACAAAGCTGTGATCACCAAGACAGCATGGTACTGGCATAAAAACAGACACATATACCAGTGGAACAGAGTAGAAAGCCCAGATATGGACCCTCAACTCTATGGGCAAATAATCTTTGACAAAACAGGAAAAACTATACAGTGGAAAAAAGACAGTCTCTTCAATAAATGGTGCTGGGAGAACTGGGCAGCTATATGTAGAAGAATGAAACTCGACCATTCTCTTACACTGTACAGAAAGATAAACTCAAAATGGATAAAAGACCTTAATGTGACAAGTTAAGTTGGTTGGGAGAGTAAAGAAAAAGAAAGTGGAGAGAATTTGCTTGGTTTGGAGACTAGAACAAGCCCGGTGCTAGATTTAAGGTGTATTTTGATCTATTAGAAGAAATTGTACCCCAAATTTTTTAGAAGAAAAAACTCTATGTGTATACAAAAAATAAAGTTAGATATAATGAAGGATAAAATATGACTATAATAATAAAGTTTCAAAAAAGATTTTTTAATTAAAGGTATTAAGATAAACTAGTTAAAAAAGTTAAAAGAGGAAAGGGTAAAATTTTAAAAAATTTAGCAGAAGAAAAAAACAAAATAAAAAAAGTCAATTAACTTGGCAAGACTAAAGATTCAGGGGGAGAATGCCATGAATTCCATGCTTTGCTTTCTCCTTCTCTGGAATTCTGCTGTTCTTCTTGGTAAGTGAACTTGGTCTTGGCTGGATTTCTTGTTGATTTTCTGGGGGAGAGACCTGTTGTAGTGATTCTCAAGTATCTTTGCCCCAGGCAGAACTGCACCACCCTTACCAGTGGCCAGGCTAAGTAATCCGCCCGGGTTCGCTTTTGGGAATTTTGTTCCCTGAAGCTTTCCGTAGAGTTCCAGAGGACTGGAATGAAAATGGCGGCCTCCCGATCTCTGGCCTAGAGGAGCTGAGAGCTCAGGGTCCCTCTCCTCAGTGCACCCTCAGAGAAAAGTGTGCAATCACTCCTGTCTCCCTGGCCTCCGACTGTGCTCTGAGCTTACCCAACCTGTGACCAATCATCTCTGTCTCTGGCACACAGCTCTACCTGGAGTCCCTGAACCCCACAGATCTCTAAGCTCTTCCAGGGGGTGTCTCCCTGGATCTTATGGGGACCCCACCCACAGAACAGGGGCCTGTGCCACGGATTATGGTTCAAGGTAACCCCAAATTGAGAGCTCACTCCTCTGCTCTGTCTCTGTAGCCAGCTTCCCCGCTCTAATACCTGTGAGCTCTGCCACACTCAGACACCCCCGATCCTTCTGTGGCCCAGCAGGACCTGGGGCCACGTTGTCAACGCATGGGCTTCACCCCAGTTTAACCTCTGGAGCAATGTCTCTCAATGGAGCAGACTTTTAAATGTCCTGATTTTGTGCTCCATTGTTCTGCCACTTTCCAGGAGCCAGCTCCTCCCCCCACGGTCTATCTTCCCATCACTTTGGATTCACTTCTCCACTGGCCCTACCTATCAGAAAGTGGTTGAATTTCTGTTTCTAGAATTGTTGCTCTTCTTTTTGATCTCCTGTTGGATTTGTAGGTGTTTGCAATGGTTTGATAAGCTATCTAGCTGATCTCCTGCTATCTGATGTTGTCTCAGCCTACGACTTCTCCGCCATCTTGACTCCTCCCCACCCAGTTGCATTTCTATACACCAACAGCAAGATAGAAGAAAGAGAAATTAAGGAGTTGATCCCATTCATAATCTTACCCAAAACCGTAAGATCCCATTTACAACTGCACCCAAAACCTAACCAAAGAAGCAAAGACTCTGTACTCAGAAAACCATAAAGTACTCATGCAAGAAAATGAAGAAGACACAAAGAAATGGAAAATGTTCCATGCTCATGAATTGGAAGAACAAATATTGTGAAAATATCTATGTTACCTAGAGGAATCTACACATTTAATGCAATCCCTATCAAAATACTATCAACTTATTTTCAAAGAAATGGAACAAATTATCCTAAAATGTATATGGAACCAGGAAAGACCCCGAATAGCCAGAGGAATGTTGAAAAAGAAAACCAGAGTTGGCAGCCTCACAATTCCAGACTTCACGCACTATAGTAAAGTTGTAAAAATCAAGAGAGAATGGCAATGGCACAAAAACAGACATCTGGATCAATGGAACAGAGTAGGGAGCCCCAAAATTGATCCTCAACTCTATGGTCAACTAATCTTCAACAAAGCAGGAAAGAGTGTCCAATGGAAAAAAGACAGTCTCTTCAACAAATGGTGTTGGGAAAATTGGACAGCCACATGCAGAAGAATGAAACTGGACCATTTCTTTACACCACATACAAAAAATGGGCAGAGAACATGAACAGACAGTTCTCCAAAGAAGATATACAAATGGCTACCAGACACATGAAAACATGATACACATCACTCAGCATCAGGGAAATACAAATCAAAACCACAGTGAAATACCACCTCACACCAGTCACATGCCTAAAATTAATAAGTCAGGAAATGACAGATGTTGGCAAGAACTCTGAGAAAGGGGTACCCTCCTACACTGTGGGAATGCAAGCTAGTGCAGCCACTCTAGAAAACAGTGCGGAGTTTCCTCAAAAAAGTTGAAAATAGAGCTACCATGTGACCCAGCAATTTCACTACTATGTGTTTACCCAAAAGATCGAAGGTATCATGCTGAGCAAAATAAGTGAAACAGAAAAAGAACATTATCATATGATCTCTTTAATACGAAGAATTTGAGAGCCCTAGAGGGAAGGGGGAGGAGAAAATAAAATAAGATGGACCAGGTAGGGAGGCAAACCATAAGAGACTCTTAATATCAGGAAACAAACTGAAGGTTGCTGGAGTAGGGGAAGAGGAATAGGGTGGCTAGGTTATGGACATTGGGGAGGGTATGTGCTATGATGAGTGCTGTGAATTTTGTAAGATTGATGATTCACAGACCTATACCCCTGAAGCAAATAATACATTATATGTTAATTAAAAAATAAGAAATAGGATTTAAAAGTATACAGTTATTTTTGGGCCAGGCCTTGCTGTATCCAGGCCCCTCTGTGCTTCTTTTAATCTCTGTGTCATTTGTCCTCAACCTGCACACTCTAGGCTTCCTTGCACATCCAAGGCAGTTTGAGACAGAGAGTTATTAATCAGCCTTATCCACTTATTCATGAATTCCATGTGGTGCTAGTCAATTTTCCTATGGAAAAAGACAACAATAAAATCTCAGTAGTTTATTCCAACAGTTATTCTCCATTTGTGTTACAAAATGTCTGAATGTTGGCTGTGGGTCTGACCCACATATCTCTTTTCCTCCAGGGTCCAAGCTGAAGAAGCTGACCCATCCTAGGAATACCATGCTTGTAGGAGAAGGAAATCTCTGTTTGGACCTGATGCACTGCCACTTCATATTTTATTTTATCATATTTTATTTTATCAGCCTAAGCGAGCAACCATAAAGCAGACAAATGTTACCTACTTGTAAGGAGATGCTTACCTTACCATGCCAATAGGGAGAAGAGTAGCAAATGGGAGTGATAACTCAGACTGCCCACAAGCCTTAAGCCACTTTTCCTGCTAAACAAATTTTAATCCAGTGGTATCATTTTGAAAAATGTGGCAGAATTTCTTGAAATCCTAATTCTTCTGGTAGATATTACCATTCTCTTGCCAGGTTCATGTCAAGGGGATTGACCCTCTCTGAATGTAAACTCAATGACTATAGCCCCTCCTCCATTCTCTCTCATCTAGCAGGCATTCCTAAAGCAGACTTTTTGCATAGACTACTAAACCTTTCAAACATCCTTAATTACTTATCCCATGATCTAGCTGGGTTTAGATAAATACTTTTTTGTGATGCCAGATTTTTCCCCATCTCAGCACTCCATCACAGTGTTGTTGTACCATGTATTGAATTATATCTCAATACGGATGTACTATTCTTCATATTGGAATTCCTCCAGTAGTGACAGCTGGGCCACTGCTCTTGCTCCCTCATGTTGTCCCCTCTCAGCTACTGGCCAACCTGCCTCATCTCCAGAGGCAATTGGTTGATGACAGCTGAGTAATGAAAAATAACACTTCACTCTGCTTCTAGACTTTCTAACTATTAATTTTCTGTAGCATATTTGAATTTTAATCCACAGCCTTAGATGTGTATAAAATAACACTTGCATATGTCTTTTGACACATGTTCTGGTTCTATACATAGGAATAGAGTTGCCAGATCATAGGGTATACTTTTGCTATAAATTGGCATATGGCAAAATAATCTTCTGATAGTGCCAATTTATATTTGTACTAGCAATATAATGCAGATCCTGACATTCATTAAATTTTAGCCACCATGGTAGATATGTAGCATTATCACTTAGTGGTTTGAATTTGCATTTCTCTGATGACTAATGATGTTGAGCAACTTTTGATATAAACATTGATCATTTGAATATGCTCCTTTTGTGAAGTGCTTGCTTCAACTGTTTTCTTTTTTTTAATTTTTGAGTCTTTTTCTTACTGATCTGTAGAAGCACATTATGCAATCTAGATAATGGCTTTTGTCTATTGCATGTCCTTGGATATTCTCTCCTACTCTGTAACAGACATTTTTATGATTCTAATATTGTTTTTTAAAATTTTTTATTTTATTTATTTATTTTTAATTTTTTATTTTTTATAAACATATATTTTTATCCCCACGGGTACAGGTCTGTGAATCGCCAGGTTTACACACTTCACAGCACTCACCATAGCACATACCCTCCCCAATGTCCATAACCCCACCCCCCTTCTCAAAACCCCCTCCCCCCTTCTCCAAACCCCCCTCCTCCCAGCAACCCTCAGTTTGTTTTGTGAGATTAAGAGTCACTTATGGTTTGTCTTCCTCCCAATTCCATCTTCTTTCATTGATTCTTCTCCTACCCACTTAAGCCCCCATGTTGCATCACCACTTCCTCATATCAGGGAGATCATATGATAGTTGTCTTTCTCTGCTTGACTTATTTCGCTAAGCATGATACGCTCTAGTTCCATCCATGTTGTCACAAATGGAAAGATTTCATTTCTTTTGATGGCTGCATAGTATTGCATTGTGTATATATACCACATCTTCTTGATCCATTCATCTGTTGATGGACATCTAGGTTCTTTCCATAGTTTGGCTATTGTGGACATTGCTGCTATAAACATTCAGGTGCACGTGCCCCTTTGGATCACTACGTTTGTATCTTTAGGGTAAATACCCAGTAGTGCAATTGCTGGGTTATAGGGCAATTTTATTTTCAACACTTTGAGGAACCTCCATGCTGTTTTCCAGAGTGGTTGCACCAGCTTGCATTCCCAACAACAGTTTAAGAGGATTCCTCTTTCTCCACATCCTCGCCAGCATCTGTCATTTCCTGACGTGATTTAGCCATTCTGACTGGTGTGAGGTGATATCTCATTGTGGTTTTGACTTGTATTTTCCTGATGCCGAGTGATATGGAGCACTTTTTCATGTGTCTGTTGGCCATCTGGATGTCTTCTTTGCAGAAATGTCTGTTCATG
>NC_081569.1:21880748-21915631 GCF_022355385.1 Mustela nigripes
GGTCTATTTCTGGGCTCTCTATTCTGTTCCATTGATCTATGTGTCTGTTTTTGTGCCAGTACCATGCTGTTGATTCTAATATTGTATTTCAATAAATATATATTACAAAATTTCAAAGTGGTCTGATTTATCCATCTTTTTAATGTTTAAACCTTTTTGTACAGTGTTTAAGAAATTTTTTCTAAACAAATATCATTAATATACTCAATTAGAATATATTTTAAAATGTTTATTATTTACCTTTTATACTTATTTTTAATGAGATACCTATAAATAAACCTAACCAAAGAGGTAAAAGATCTGTACCCTGAAAACTATGAAACACTGGGGCACCTGGGTGGCTCAGTGGGTTAAAGCCTCTGCCTTCAGCTCAGGTCATGATCCCAGGGTCCTGCGATCGAGCCCGCATCAGGCTCTCTGCTCAGCAGGGAACCTGCTTCACCCTCTCTGTCTGCTTGCCTCTCTGCCTACTTGTGATCTCTGCCTGTCAAATAAATAAATAAAATCTTAAAAAAAAAAACTATGACACACTTATGAAAGAAATCAAAGATCACACAAAAAGATGGAAAATATTTCATGCTCATTAATTGGAAGAACAAATATTGTTGGTTTTTTCTTTAATTGTGTTGTTAGTCACCATAGAGTACATCATTAATTTTTGTTGTAGTGTTCCATGATTCATTCTTCGCATATAAACCCAGTGCTCCATGCAATCTGTACCCTCCTTGATACCCATCACCAGGTCCCCCCACCCCCACCCCCTACCCTTCTAAACTCTCCGTTTGTTTCCTGGAGTCTGTAGTCTCTCATGGTTTGTCTCCTACTCCATTTCTCCCCTTTCATTTTTCCCTTCTCCTAATGTCCTCCATGCTTTTCCTTACGTTTCACAAATAAGTGAAACCATATGATAATTTTATTTTCTCTGTTTGATTTATTTCACTTAATATAAGATTATATCCAGTCCTCTGTTTGACTTATTTCACTTAATATAAGATTATATCCAGTCTTATCCAAGTTGATCCAAAAGTTGGGTATTCGTCCTTTCTGATGGCTGGGTAATATTCCATTGTGTATATGGACTATGTCTTCTTTATCCTCTTGTCAATTGAAGGGGATCTTGGCTCTTTCCACATTTTGGCTATTGTGGACATTGGACATTGCTGCTATGAACACTGGGGTGCATATGACCATTCTTTTCATACATCTGTATCTTTGGGGTAAATATCCAGTAGTGCAATTGCTGGGTTATAGAATAGCTCTATTTTTAATTTTTTGAGAAACCTCCACACTGTTTTCCAAAGTGAAGAACAAATATTGTTAAAATGTCTCTACTACCCAAAGCAACCTGCACATTTATTGCAATCTCTTTTAAAATTACCATCAACATTTTTCACAGAGCTAGAACAATCCTAATATTTGTGTGGAACCACAAAAGTCCCAGAACAGCCATAGTAATTTTGAATAAGAAAATCAAAGCTGAAGACATCACAATTTTGGCCTTCAGGTTATATTACAAAGCCAAAGTGACTTTCCATAAAAGTTTTAAAATCAGCTTAGCAAAATTTACAAAGTTAATAAGTGAACAAACAGGGAGTTTATTGTGATTGCATTAAATCAGTCAATCTGTGAAGAACTGATTTCCTTATAAAATTAAGTTGTTAATACTCCTGATCCATGAAGATGCATATTTAATTCTCTATAATTTTTGTGTGGAGGTTTTGCACACTTTATTAACTTCTTGATATTTGATAGTTTTTTTTAAAGATTTTATTTATTTGACAGAGATCACAAGTAGGCAGAGAGGCAGGCGGGGGGGGGGGGAGCAGGCTCCCTGCTGAGCAGAGAGCCCTAGTGGGGCTTGATCCCAGGACCCTGAGATCATAACCTCAGCCAAAGGCAGAGGTTCAACTCACTGAGGCACCCAGGCACCCCAGAGATTTGATAGTTTTTGATGAGGTTTTTAAATTTGTTTTTTTTTATTTTCAGCATAACAGTATTCATTATTTTTGCACCACATCCAGTGCTCCATGCAATCTGTGCCCTCTATAATACCCACCACCTGGTACCCCGACCTCTCAACCCCCACTCCTTCAAAACCCTCAGATTGTTTTTCATAGTCCATAGTCTCTCATGGTTCACTTCCCCTTCCAATTTCCCCCAACTCCCTTCTCCTCTATAACTCCCCATGTCCTCCATGCTATTTGTTATGCTCCACAAATAAGTGAAACCATATGATAATTTCTAATTATTGCTAATGAAGTACAATTTAGTTTTCTATATTGACTTTTACTTTTAACAATCTTGCGAAATTTCTTTTCTGTAGAATTTTTTTAAAGATTTTATTTATTTATTTGTCAGAGAGATAGAGAGCGAGCACATGCAGACAGAATGGCAGGAAGAGACAGAGAGAGAAGCAGACTCCCCGCCGAGCAAGGAGCCAGATGTGGGACTCGATCCCAGGAACGCTGGGATCATGACCTGAGCTGAAGGCAGCCGCTCAACCAACTGAGCCACCCGTTCTGCGTCCCTCTGCAGAATTTCTGTTTTGTTGTTGTTCAATCATGTTCTCTGGGAATAACAAGAGCTTTGTTAAAACTTCTTTCCAACCCTTCTACATAACAAGTTTTTTTTTTTTTTACTTTTGGAATAATTTTAGATTTGCAGAGAAGTTGCAAATATAATATAGAGATTACCTATCCAACTTCCTCTAAAGTTAACATCTTCCATAACTATGACATATTTATTACAACTAAGAAACCAATAGTTATTACTGTTGACTAAAATCCAGAGTTGGTTCAGATCCCACCAGATTTTTTTTATTTTCAGCATCACAGTATTCATTATTTTTGCACCACACTCCGTGCTCTATGCAATCCGTGCCCTCTATAATACCCACCACCTTGTACCCCAACCTCCCACCCATTTTATAACAAAGTTATTTTCCTGTTTCTGGATCTAATCCAGGATATCATATTGCATTTATTTTTTAAGTTTTTATTTTAATGCCAGTTAGTTAACATAGAGTGTTATATTAGTTTCAGGTGCAGTCCTTAATCCCCATGACCTGTTTATCCCATCCCCCCCACCTCCCACCTTCCCTCTGGTAATCATCAATTTGTTCTCTATATTTAGCATAGCTTCCTTGATGTCCTTTCATCTGTGAGTTTCTTAACTTCTCATTGTCTTTCATTACATGATAGCTTTGAAGACTGGTATGTCAGGTGTTTAGTAAAGTGTTCCTCAACATGGATTTGTCGTATTTTTATCTCATTAGATTGGGGTTATGACTTTGGGGAAAGAATTCCAAAGAAGTTAAGTTCTTTCCTCATAATGTCATATCAATAATGCATTATATCAACAGTACCTACATACAACTGCTGATGTTAACCTTGATAATTTGGTTAGGTAGCTTTCTCTAGGTTTTTCCACTATAAAAATATTCTTTCCCTCCTTTCAATACTCCATTCTTTGGACATGAATCACTAAGACCAGTCCACACTCAAGGTGAAGGATGGAAATGGACATTAAGATCTATCTCCTTGAGAAGACCATAACCATTTATAATATTTAGAATACTTCTGTAAAGATTTATCTCTTTCCCTCACCGATATACTTATTTATTTAATAATTTATAAAAACGGAGTCTATTGTATATTTATTTACACATTGGGTTGTAATCTGATGTTGCATTATTTCTTTTGTTTTAGATTGTCATTTGTGTCTCTTTAATATACCTCTATTCTTTTAGTTTTTTTTCATTATTTCCTTGATTTCTGCAAGGAAATACAGAAGGTACTCCATGAAACCCTTATATCTTTAATGGTTATGTCTTGCCTCAGTGGGTAAGTTAGGATCTCCAGTATGATTTTGAATAACAGTGGTAATAGTGGGCTTTTATTATAATTTAAGAGAAGGCTCTTAAAACATTTTTATATTCAATATTAAATAGCTTGTATCTGATTAAGAAAATTTTCTCTATCTTGGGGCTCTGAGTGGGTCAGTCAGTTAAGCATCTGCCTTTGGTTCAGGTCATGATCCCAGAGTCCTGGGATCAAGCACCACATTGGGCTCCTTGCTCAGCAGGGAGCTTGGTTCTTCCTCTTCCCTCTGCTGCTTCCCCAACTTGTGCTCTCTTCCTGTCAAATAAATAAATTTTTTTTTGAAAAGAAAATTTCCTCTATCTCTATTTTTTGATAGATTTTTAAAATCATGACTAGATCAAATTTAGAAACAATATGAAAAGTTTTCTCTAAGGTGTATAATCATGTTAATTTATTTCAATTGTTATACCAACACTGAATTCCTAAAGGAACTCAATTTGGTTATAATATAACTTTTCTTTGTGTATATCACTAGATTCTGTTTGCTAAGACCTTTATTTTGATTTATTTTTAAATTGTGTTCAGAGAAATATTTTTTCTTTCAAGACTTCAGGGTAACTTTTAAAAAACTAGGGAACGGGTATTAAGGAGGGCACGTATTGCATGGAGCACTGGGTGTGGTGCAAAAACAATGAATTCTGTTACACTGAAAAGAAATATAAAAAAAAAAACTAAGGAGTAATTTTTCTTTTCTTAATGTTCATTTTGGTTTTGTACCAAGATGATCTTTGCCTCATAAAATTAATTGACAGGAGTTTTTCTCTTTTTATATCTCTAGAACTTCATGTGTATTAACTCTCAAATGGTGGTAAAATATTTCTGCGATTCAATTTAGATTTGGGGTTTTTCATAACAATGTGTTTAATTATGGATTCTATTTCATTAATAATTACAGAGTTGTGAAGATTTGATATTTCTTTTTTTATTGGTTATAATAAATAATAATTTCCAATAATAGGTCTCTTTCTCAAAATTTTGATATTAAGTTGTTCATAATATTTGCTAACTAATTATTTTATACTGTAGAAAAGAAACTGTGATGATCTCTCTTTATTCCTAATATTTTGTACTCGTGCTTTCTCTCACATGTATATAATATATATAACATATATATAATGTACTTACATTAATTACATTAATACAATTTTGTATTATGTACATTAATGTACATTAACTATAGAACACAATAATTACATACTTACATATTTAATACTACATGAATATAAAATTCATGTAATTTTATATGAATAATTACATTATAATTATATAAACATTTTTAAAATCTATGCTTAATTATGTTTTATTTTTTGTTCTATAGTTATATAATTTTATTATTATTATTATTTTTTTAAATTTCTTTTTAGTGTACCAGAATTCATTGTTTATGTACCACACCCAGTGTTCCATGCGACATGTGCCCTCCATAGTACCCCCCACCAGGCTCACACAACCTTCCATCCCTGCCCCTTCAAAACCTTCAGATTGTTTTTCAGAGTCCATAGTCTCTCATGGTTCGTCTCCCTCTCCAATTTCCCCCAACTCACTTTTCTACATCTCCCCATGTCCTCTGTATTATTTCTTATGCTCCACAAATAAGTGGAACCATATGATAATTGACTCTCTCTGCTTGACTTATTTCACTCAGCATAATCTCTTCCAGTCCTGTCCATGTTGCTACAAAAGTTGGGTATTCGTCCTTTCTAATGGAGGCATAATACTCCATAGTGTATATGGACCACATCTTCCTTATCCATTCATCCATTGAAGGGCATCTTGGTTCTTTCTACAGTTTGGTGACTGTGGCCATTGCTGCTATGAACATTGGGGTCCAGATGGCTCTTTTCTTCACTACATCTGTATCTTTGGAGTAAGTACCCAGAAATGCAATTGCAGGGTCAGAGGGAAGCTCTATTTTTAATTTCTTGAGGAATCTCCACACTCTTCTCCAAAGTGGCTGCACCAACTTGCATTCCCACCAACAGTGTAAGAGGGTTCCCCTTTCTCCACATCCTTTCCAAAACACGTTGTTTGCAGTCTTGTTAATTTTGGCCATTCTAACTGGTATAAGGTAGTATGTCAATGTGGTTTTAATTTGAATCTACCTGGTGGCTAGTGATGATGATCATTTTTTCATGTGTCTGATAGCCATTTGTATATCAACATTGGAGAAGTATCTGTTCATGTCTTCTGCCCAATTTTTGACATTATTATCTGTTTTGTGTGTGTTGAATTTGAAGAGTTCTTTATAGATCCTGGATATAAGCCTTTTGTCTGTACTGTCATTTGTGAATATCTTCTCCCATTCCGTGGGTTGCCTCTTTGTTTTGTTGACTGTTTCCTTTGCTGTGCAGAAGCTTTTGATCTTGATGAAGTCCCCCAAATTCATTTTTTTTCTTTTTAAAAAAAATTTTTAAAATTTGTTTTCAGCATAACAGTATTCATTGTTTTTGTACCACACCCAGTGCTCCATGCAATCCGTGTCCTCTTTAATACCCACCACCTGGCACCCCGACCTCCCACCCACCGCCCCTTCAAAACCCTCAGATTGTTTTTCAGAGTCCATAGTCTCTCATGGTTCACCTCCCCTTCCAATTTCCCCCAACTCCCTTCTCCTCTCCATCTCCCCATGTCCTCCATGCTATTTGTTATGCTCCACAAATAAGTGAAACCAAAAATTCATTTTTGCTTTTTTTTTTTCCTTTGCCTTTGGAGACATATCTTGAAAGAAGTTGCTGTGGCTGATGTCGAAGAGGTTACTGCCCATGTTCTCCTCTGTGATTCTGATGGATTATTGCCTCATGTTGAGGTCTTTTATCCATTTTGAATTTATCTTTGTGTATGGTGTAAGAGAATGGTTGAGTTTAATTCTTCTACACATGGCTGTCCAATTTTCCCAGCACCATTTATTAGAGAGACTGTCTTTTTTCCACTGTATATTCTTTCCTGTTTGTCAAAGATTATTTGACCATAGAGTTGAGGGTCCATATAATAGCACTCTACTCTGTTCCACTGGTTTATGTATCTGTTTTTATGCCAGTACCATACTGTCTTGGTGATCACAGCTTTGTAGTAAAGCTTGAAATCAGGGAACTTGATGACCCTAGTTTTGTTTTTCTTTTTCAGCATTTCCTTAACAACTCCAGGTCTCTTCTAATTCCATATAAATTTCAGGATTGTTTACACCAGCTCTTTGAAAAAGGCCAGTGGAGTTTTGATCTGAATGCCATTGAAAGTAGACATTGCTCTAGGCACTATAGACATTTTCACAATGTTTATTTTTCCAATCCATGAGCGTGGATGGTCTTTGATCTTTTTGTGTCTTCTTCAATTTCTTTAATGAGTGCTCTACAGTTCCTTGAGTACAGATCCTTTACCTCTTTGGTTATGTTTATTCCCAGGTATCTTATGGTTCTTGTTGTTGTAGTAAATGGAATCAATTCTCTAATTTCCCATCCTCTATTTTCATTGTTAGTGTATAAGAAAGCCACTGATTTCTGTACATTGACTTTGTATCCTGCCACATCACCAAATTGTTGTATGAGTTTTAGTATTTTGGTGGTGGAGTCTTTTGGGTTTGCCATATAAAGTATCATGTCCTATGTGAAGAGAGAGAGTTTGACTTCTTCATTGTCAATTTGAATACCTTTTTAAAATTTTAAAAATTTCTTTTCAGCATAACAGTATTCATTGTTTTTGCACCACACCCAGTACTCCATGCAATCCGTGCCCTCTCCAATACCCATCACCTGGTTCCCCCAACCTCCCATCAAAACACTCAGATTGTTTTTCAGAGTCCATAGTCTCTCATGGTTCACCTTCCCTTCCAATTTTCCTCAACTCCCATCTCCTTTCCATCTCCCCTTGTCCTCCATGCTATTTGTTATGCTCCACAAATAAGTGAAACCATATGATAATTGACTCTCTCTGCTTGACTTATTTCACTCAGCATAATCTCTTCCAGTCCCATCCATGTTGCTACAAAAGTTGCGTATTCATCCTTTCTGATGGAGGCATAATACTCCATACTGTATATGGACCACATCTTCCTTATCCATTCGTCCATTGAAGGGCATCTTGGTTCCTGCCACAGTTTGGTGACCAGATATAGTGAAAAGAAGGGCCATCTGTACCCCAATACTTATAGCAGCAATGGCCATGGTTGCCAAACTTGGAAGGAAAGAAGATGCCCTTCAACAGATGAATGGATAAGGAAGATGTGGTCCATTTTGAATACCTTTTATTTCTCTTTGTTGTCTGATTGCTGGTGCTAGGACTTCTAATACTGTGTTGAACAAGAGTCGTGAGAGTGGCCATCCTTGTCGTGTTCCTGATCTCAAAGGGAAGGCTGCAAGCTTTTTCCCATTGAGGATGTTATTTGCTGTGGGTTTTTCATAGAGAGATTTTATGGAGTTGAGTAATGTTCCCTTTATCTCTATACTTTAAAGCATTTTAGATCGGAATGGATGCTCGATTTTGTCAAACGCTTTTTCTGCATCAATTGAGAGGACTATGTGGTTCTTCTCTCTTCTATTATTGATTTGTTCTATCACATTGATTGATTTGTGAATGTTGAACCATCCTTGAAAACCAGGGTTGAACCCCACTTGGTCATGGTGGAGTATCTTCTTAATGTGCTGTTGGATCCTTTTAGCTAGGATCTTGTTGAGAATCTTGGCATCCATATTCATCAGGGATCTTGGTCTGAAATTCTCCTTTTTGGTGGGGTCTTTGCCTGGTTTAGGGATCAGGGTAATGCTGGCTTCATAGAAAGAGCCTGGAAGTTTTCCTTCTGCTTTCATTTTTTGAAACAGCTTCAGAAGAATAGGTGTTATTTCTTCTTTGAAAGTTTGGTAGAATTCCCCAGGGAATCCGTCAAGTCCTGGGCTCTTGTTTTTTGGGAAATTTTTGATTGTTGCTTCAATCTCATTACTAGATATCGGTCTATTCAGGTTGTCAATTTCTTTTTGATTCAATTTTGTAATTTTATAGTTTTCTAGGAACGCATCCATTTCATCTAGGTTGCTTAACTTATTGGCATATAACTGTTGATCATCATTTCTGATAATTGTTTATATTTCCTTGGTATTAGTTGTAATCTCTCCCTTTTCATTCATAATTTTATTACTTTGGACCTTCTCTCTTTTCTTTTGGATTAGTTTGGTCAATGGTTTATCAATCTTATTGATTCTTTCAAAAAAACAGCTTCTAGTTTCATTGATGTGTTCTACTGTATCTCTAGCTTGTATCTCATTGATATCTACTGTAATCTTGATTATTTCCCTTCTTGTGTGTAGAGTTGGCTTAATTTGTTGATTTTCCAGTTATTTAAGGTGTAAAGACAGCTGGTGTAGGGCGCCTGGGTGGCTCAGTGGGTTAAGCCGCTGCCTTTGGCTCAGGTCATGATCTCAGGGTCCTGGGATCGAGTCCCGCATAGGGCTCTCTGCTCAGCAGGGAGCCTGTTTCCTCCTCTCTCTCTCTGTCTGCCTCTCTGCCTACTTGTAATCTCTCCCTGTCAAATAAATAAATAAAATTAAAAAAAATACAGCTGGTGTATTCTAGATTCTTCAATTTTTTGAGGGAGGGCTGGTGGCTATGTATTTCCCCCTTAGGACCACCTTTACTCTATCACATAGGTTTTGGACCAAAGTGCCCTCATTCTCATTGGTTTCCATGAATTGTTTAAGTTCTTCTTTGATCTCCTGGTTGATCCAAGCATTTTAAACAAGGTGGTCTTCAGCTTCCAGGTGTTTGAATTTCTTCCAAACGTTTCCTTGTGATTGAGCTCCAGTTTCAAAGCATTGTGATCTGAGAATATGCAAGGAATAATCTCAGTCTTTTAGTATCAGTTAAGCCCTGGTTTGTGACCCAGTATGTGGTCTATTCTTGAGAAGGTTCCATGTGCACTTGAGAAGAATGAGTATTCTGTTGTTTTAGGGTGGAATGTTCTGTATATATCTATGAGGTCCATCTGATCCAATGTGTCATTCAGTGCTCTTGTTTTTTTATTAATTTTCTGCTTCGATGATCTGTCTATTTCTGAGAGAGGCGTGTTAAGATCTCCTATGATTAGTGTATTCATATCAATATGACTCTTTATCTTGATTAACAGTTTTCTTACGTAATTGACTTATCCCCTATTGGGGGTATAAATATTTACAAGTGTTAGATCTTCTTGGTGGATAGTCCCTTTAAGAATGATGTAGTGTCCTTCTGTATCTCTGACTACAGTCTTTAGTTTAAAATGTAATTTTTTTTTTATTTTTTAAAATGTAATTTATCTAATATGAGAATTACTACCCCAGGCTTCTTTTGAGGTCTATTGGCATGAAAGATTTTCTCCATCCCTTCACTTTCAGTCTGTATATTCAGATGGGTTGGTGTTCTGGATGCTTAAGAATGCATCTCTTGTAGACAACATATGGATGGGTCCTGTTGTTTCATTCAGTCTGCAACCCTGTGCCCTTTTATGGGCACATTTAGGCCATTCACATTCAGAGTGATTTTGAGAGACAGGTTTTCATTGACATTGTGTTACCTATGAAGTCTTTGTTTCTATAGATGTCTCCATACATTTCTGTTCAATGATATTATTGGTTTTTTTCCTCTTTTATAGAACTAATATTTCTGGCAGTGCTGGCTTGGTGGTCACCTTGCCAGTCTTGGAAGCTCTTTATCTCTCCATCCATTTTGAATGTCAGTCTTCCTGGGTAAAGTATTCTTTGCTGATTTAGTGCCCTGAATACAACCCCCAGGTTTTTGTGGGCAGGTCTGCCATTATTTGATGGGCTTTCCTCTGTACATAAGGAATCTCTTCCCCCTAGCTGCTTTCAAGAGCTCCTGTCTAAAATTATGATTCATCATTTTCACAATCAGGTGTCTCAAGGTCTTTCTTTTGCTCTTTTTGAATGCTTTAAACCAGACTCCAACTTAATTCTGGGTATTATATTCCAATGAGTTGCTTCTAGTGGCCCCCTCCCCCTTTTGGTTATCTTCCAATATCAGTCCAATGTTCCCACTCTGCTTTACCTGTCCACTGGCATCTCCTGCCCCCGTTGAGATCCACAGGGTCTCTGAGATTAGATTAGATTAGATTAGAATATAATTCTAATCTCAGGCTGATTTCATGGATGCTCAGAGTTCTTTGTAGGTAATCAGCTCACTTTAGGGGACAGGTTGAAACAGCACCTCCTACTTCTCCACCATCTTGTCTCTCTCCTAATTGTACAGTTATATAATTTTATATATGTTTATATAGAGAGAAAGAGGAAAAGAAATAAAAATGAATAAGAGCCTAGTATGATAAATTGCCATTCACTTATCACCCAGCTTCAAAAATTTTAAACTCATACTTAAATGTTTTCTCTGAAATTCTATAAATCCACTTAACATGAACACACATGCAAAATTATTTTTAAATAAACAGAAACCTTTTGGCCATTTAGTTAATTATATTTTTCTCATAATTTAATGATACAAAGTTCTTTTTTAAAAGATTTTATTTATTTATTTGACAGAGAGTGAGAGATCACAAGTAGGCAGAGAAGCAGGTGGAGAGAGAGGGAGAAGCAGGCTCCCCACCGAGGAGAGAGTCCAACATGGGCCTTGATCCCAGGACCCCGAGATCATGACCTGAGCCAAAGACAGAGGCTTTAACCCACTGAGCCACCCAGGTACCCCTATTTTCTCATAATTTATAAATACTATTTATAAGTACTATTTATAAGTGTCTTTATGAGAATAGACATTTTCTGTTGGTTTATTTTCCTTTTCATACTGACTTATGGTCTATTAGGTTCAAAAATAGATGTATTTTTCAATGGAATATTATGCAGTCATCAAAAACTGAAATCTTGCCATTTGCAACAGTGTGGATGGAGCTAGAGAGTATTATGCTAAATGAAATAAGTTAATCAGAGAAAGACACTGATATGAGGAATTTGAGAAACAAGACAGAATCATAGAGGAAGGGAGGGAAAAATGAAACAAGATGAAACTGAGAGGGAGACAAACCATAAGAAACTCTTAATCTCGGGAAACAAACTGAGGGCTGCTGGGGGTGGGTAACTGGGTGATGGACATTGGGGAAGGTATGGTCTCTGGTGAGCGCTGTGAAGTGTGTAAGATTGATGAATAACAGATCTGTACCCCTGAAGGAAAATAATGTATTATACATTAATTTAAAAAAATAAAAAAAGAAAGAAGAAAATATGTATTTTCTTACATTGGCCCTCCATGGAAAGCTTTCTAAAATAATATCTCCTATCGAGTGCTGTATTCCCTTACTTGTTTTATTTCTCTCTATGGCACTTGCTAAAATATGAGGTTTATTATATACCTATTCAGTTATTTATTATTGTCTGTCTTCCCTATGAAATAAAGCTATTGTCTGATTTGTTTCTTACTGGCCAGAACAGCACCTTGTACATAACAGACATTCAATAAAAGTTTGTTGTAGAAACTAATTGATTTGCATTAGATTGATACATATTCTGGATATTTTAATCTGGATATACTAAGGCCTTGCCACTTCACAAATCTCCAAACTATGTAAGTTTATGATGCCTTTTGTTGTACAGGTGTTTTAATTTAATTTAATTTAATTTTTTTTTATAATATTTCATTTATGTATTCATGAGATACCGAGAGAGAGAGAGGCAGAGACAGAGGGAGAAACAGGCTCCCCAAGGATCAGGGAGTCCAATGCAGGACTTGATCCCAGGCCCCTAGAATAATGACTTGAGCTGAAGGCAGTGCTTAGCCATCTGAGCCATCCAGGCACTCCAGGTGTTTTAATTTTAATGCTGTCAAACTAATAAAAGTTTTCTTTTGTGATTATCTATTTAAAAGTCTGTCCCTATCCTGAGAATATTAAAAAAATCATTCTATATGTTCTTGTAAGACTGTATTTAATATTGCATTTCACAGAAACATTTTTATAAATGGTGTCTGTCAGTAGTCTATATTTTCCCTGCTAAATGGGTAATTTGGATTAATTTCTACAATAATTTACCTTTCATCTGCTGATCTGCAATAATATTTCTTCACGTTTGAGATTTGATTTTCTTTCAGCCTATTTGTTGTCTCTATGCCATTGTAACACTGTTTTTATTTCCATAGCTTCATTATAGGTTTGGATAGATTTTAGCTAGTCAGTGCCCACATACTTTGGTTCCTGTGTCAGGAGTTCCCACTCAACAGTTCCTGTTTGTGATGGTAGAAGGGTACAGATTAGAATCATCAAAGCAAAAGGATGTACAACAAAATCCAGCATCAACTAGGCATGAACTTCCAGTTGTGCATTCCCAGTGGAGTTACATAGACCTCACTTAGCTGTCCCTTAAAAAGAAGAAAACATTTATATGTAATAAAATGTGCACAGTATTGGGTGCCTGGGTGGCTCAGTGGGTTAAGCGCTGCCTTCGGCTCAGGTCATGATCTCAGAGTCCTGGGATCAAGTCCCGCATGGGGCTCTCTGCTCAGCAGGGAGCCTGCTTCCCTTTCTCTCTCTCTGCCTGCCTCTCTGCCTACTTGTGATATCTCTCTGTCAAATAAATAAATAAAATCTTTAATTTTTTTTAAATGTGCACAGTATTGTCAACTGGGAAAGTTTACATAAGCCTTGATGTCAAAGATTTTTATTGGTGCTGCTGACATAGACAGGAACCACACACATAACCGACCTTAGCTGCTCAGTCTCCAGTGGCCCAACCCCTCAGAAGTCAAAGTGATACATGACCCAAAGCTCCAGGCATACAAAAATAGATGCTCACCATGAATCACAGTGTTAGCATGTTAGCACCATCTGGTACCCTAAGTATACAAAGACATGTCAGGCAGCATATTCCAAGAGCTCCGAAGTTATCTCCAGAAGCTCATAAAGGGTCAGTCTTGAAGACGATTGGAACATGTATGGTATGGGTATTCAGGCTGCCAAGTTAACCCTTTATGGCAGTTCTTCTTATTCAAAATTATCTTAATTTTTCTTGGCTCCATGCTCATTCATATGAATTTCAGATTTGTCCTGTTGAGTTCAATAAAATAGTTTTTATATTTGAATATTATTGTATTTAAGGATTACATATCTTTGTGATATTTAGATCTCGAGGTAAAAACTTTATTTTCCTGTTTATTTTGATTTCTTTCCATCTTTTAAAGAAAATATTATATTTATTTCTCCACAAGAGTGTAATGAATATATGTTACATTTATTTTTAGGTAAATCACTTTTGTGTGTGTTTGTAACAAATTATATGCCATGTTTTTTATTTAGGATATTTTCATCCTTCTTTATAAGTGAGCTTGGGCTGTAATGCTTTGTTTTTATACTTCTGTATTTTTCTATTCCTTTTTATTACATTTCTACTCTCTGGAACAGATGATATAAGACTAGAAGTATCTATTTCTCAAATTAAATACTATTTAAATACATCTTTATGTGTATAAGGATTTAAAATACAAGTGTTAATCATCTGTGCCCTTTCTCTTTATTATAAGGGTATATGGCTAAGATTCATCTATGATATTAGTCTTTTGAAATACTCAACTTTGGCTTTATCTTTACTTTTAAATCTTTACCATCTTTTTTTTTTTAAATTTCACTAATACCACCTATCTGATGAGTTTCATTCATCTAATATTCCCATTTAATCTCTTTTTATTGTTAAGTTATTTTAAGCTCCATGTGATTTGCTTTAAATCCTCAATGTGATGCTTGTATTTCTGTTTAGTTCTGAAGAACTGTGGTAGTATTGGTGGGAATGTAAATTGGTACACCCTCTGTATAAAACAGCATGAATTTTCTTCAAAAAATTAAAAATAGAATTACTGCAAGATCCAATAATTTCCCTACTGGGTATTTATCCAAAGAGAAAGAAATCACTAGTTCAAAAAGATACATGGACCTCTATATTTATTGCAGCATTATTTATAATAGCTACGATAAGGAAGCAACCTAAGTGCCCATTGATAGATGGATGAATAAGAAAGATGTAGCATATATATATTGATATATATATATCTATATATATAGATATATATATCTTTTTCTGGCTGACTTATTTTGCTTAGCGAGTAGCTAGAGCTACTCTCTAGCTCCATCCATGTTATAGCAAATGGAAAGATTTTATTCTTTTCTATAGCTAAGCAACATTCCATTGTGTGTGTGTGTGTCTATATATATACCTCATCTTTATTCACTCATATATCAGTGGACCCATGGACTATTTCCATGATTTGGCTACTGTAAATAATACAATTAATGTAGGGGTTAGTGTATCCCTTTGAACTAGTGTTTTTTCAATTTTTTTATTTAAAGATTTATTTTTTTTAAGATTTTATTTATTTAACAGAGAGAGATCACAAGTAGGCAGAGAGGCAGGCAGAGAGAGAGGAAGGGAAGCAGACTCCCGGCTGAGCAGAGAGCCCAATGCGGGGCTCAATCCCAGGACCCTAAGATCATGACCTGAGTTGAAGGCAGAGGCTTTAACCCCCTGAACCATCCAGACTCCCCTAATTAAATATTTATTTATTTGTTTTGGAGAGAGAGAAAGAGAGAGAGTGCAAGCAGGGGAGGGGCAGAAGGAGAGAGGGAGAGAAAAAAAGAAGACTCCCTTCTGAGCATGGAGCCCAATGTGGAGCTCAATTTTATAACTCAATGATCATGTTCTGAGCTGAAATCAAGAGTCAGATGATTAACCAACTGAGCCACCCAGGTGCTCTTAGAGTCTTTGTATTTTTAAGGTAAATACTCAGTACCATGATTACAGGATTGTGTGATAGAGTAGAGGGGTTGGGGCAGAGGGAGAGAATGCTCAAGCAGATGCTCACTAAGCACATAGTCCCTTGTAGGTCTTGATTCCCTGACCCATGATATCATGAACTGAGCTGAAACTGAGTTGGTAGCCCAACCAACTGAGCTTCCCAGGTGTGCCTCTATTTTTACCATTCTAAAGAACCTCCATACTGTTTTCCACAGTGTTTGTACCAGTTGCATGCCCACCAACAATGCAAGAGGCTTCCTTTTTCTCCACATCCTTGCCAACACTTGTTTCTTTTGTTGTGGATTTTAGCCACTCTGACAGGTGTGAACTGATATCTCATTGTAGTTTTGATTTCCATTTCCCTGATCATGAAATGATGTTGAACAACTTTCATGTGTCTGTTGGCTATCTGTATGTCTTCTTTGGGGGAAAAGTTTGTTCAAGCCTTTTTTATTGGATTATTTGTATTTTGGGGTAATAATTTGTATCAGTTCTTTATATATTTTGGGTATTATCCCTTATTGAATATGCTATTTGTAAATATCTACTTTTATTCAGTAAGTTGCTTTAACTTTTGATGATTGTTTATTTCACTGTGCAGAAATTTTTTATTTTTATGTAGTCCCAATAGTTTGCTTTTTGCTTTTGTTTCCCTTGCCTCAGGAGACATTGCTATGGCCAATGTCAGAGAGATTACTGTCTTCACTCTCCTTCATGGATTTTTATGGTTTTGGGTCTCATCTTTAATCCAGTTTGAACTTACTTTTGTGTATAGTGAAAGAAAATAGTTTCATTCTTTTGCATGTGGCTGTCCAGGTTTTCCAACATCATTTGTGGAAGAGACTGTTTTCCTATTTTATATTCATTCTTCCTTTGTTGAAGCTTAGTTGGCCATGCAATTGCGGGTTTATTTCTGGGTTTTCTGTTCTATTCCTTTGATTTATGTGTCTATTTTTGTGCCAGTACAATACTGTTTTAATTATTACTGCTTTGTAATATAACTTGAAATCTGGAATTGTGATGCCTCCAGCTTTGCTTTTCTTTTTCAACATTGCTTTGGATATTTGAGGTCTTCTGTGGTTCCACACAGAATTTTATGATTGCTCTACTTCTGTGAAAAATGCTATTGGTATTTTGATAGGAATTGAATTAAAGGTGTAGATTGCTTTGGGTTCTGTTTTTGTTTTTACATGTATTTTGCCAAATACTTATAGATTCTGTTTTCTAAATTCACATTTAGATTTTATTTATTTATTTATTTATTTATTAAGCCAACTTATAATGTATTATTTGCCCCAGGGTACAGGTCTGTGAATCATCAGTTTCTCATCATAGCACATACCCTCCCCAATGTCCATAACCTGGCCACCCTATCCCACCCCCTACAGCTCCCAGGAATTCTCAGTTTCTTTCATGAGGTTAAGAGTCTCTTATGGCTTTTCTCCCTCCCAATCCCATCTTGTTTCATTTTTTCCCTTCCTACCATCCAAGACCCCAGCCCTGCCTCTGAAATTCCTCATATCAGAGAGATCATATGATAATAGTCTTTCTCTTTTTTACTTATTTTGCTTAGCATGATACCCTCTAGTTCCATCACATCATTGCAAGGGCAAGATTTCATTTCTTTATCACATCTTTATCCATTCATCTGTTTATGGGCATCTAGGTTCTTTCCACAGTTTGGCTGTTGTGGACATTGCTATCATAAACATTTGGGTGCACATGCCCCTTTGGATCACTACATTTGTATCATTGGGGTAAGTACCCAGTAGTGTGATTTCTGGGGCCTAGGGTAGCTCTATTTTCAAATTTCTAGGGAACCTCCATACTGTTTTCCAGAGTGGCTGCTCCAGCTTGCATTCCTACCAACAGTGTAAGAGGGTTCCCCTTTCTTCACATTCTTGCCAACATCTGTCATTTAATTTTAGCCATTCTGACTGGTGTGAGGTGCTATCTCACTGTGGTTTTGATTTGTATTTTCTGATGCTGAGTGATGTGGAGCACCTTTTCATGTGTGTGTTGTCCAGCTGGAAGTCTTTGCAGATGTCTGTTTGTGTCTTCTGCTCATTTCTTGATTGAATTATTTGTTCTTTGGGTGTTGAGTTTGATAAGTTCTTCATAGATTTTAGATACTAGCCCTTATTCTGATATGCCATTTTCAAATATCTTCTCCCATTCCGTCAGTTGCCTTTTGGTTTTGTTGCCTGTATCATTTGCTATGCAAAAGCTTTTGATCTTGATAAAGTCCCAATAGTTTTATTTTTGCCCTTGGTTCCCTTGCCTTTTGGGATGTTTCTAGGAAGAAGTTGCTGTGGCTGAGGTAAAGAGTTGCTTCCTGTGTTCTCCTCAAGGATTTTGATGGATTTCTGTCTCACATTGAGGCCTTTCATCCATTTTGAGTGGTTTTATTGTGTGTGTTGTGTAAGGAAATGGTCTTTTCATTCTTCAGCACGTGGCTGTCCAATTTTGCCAACACTATTTGTTGAAGAGACTGCCTTTTTTCCATTGGACACTCTTTCCTGCTTTGTCAAAGATTAGTTGACCATAGAGTTGAAAATCCTTTTCCAGGTTCCCTTTTCTGTTCCATTGATCTAGGTGTCTGTTTTTTTTGTTTGTTTGTTTGTTTGTTTGTTTTTGTTTTTTCCAGTACCTTACTGTCTTGATTATAACAGCTTTGTAATTGAGCTTGACGTCTGTAATTGTGATGTCACCAACCTTGGTTTTCCTTTTCAACATTCTTCTGACTATTCAGGGTCTTTTCTGGTTCCATATACATTTTTTAGGATTATTTGATCCATTTCTTTGGGAAAAAAGTTGATGGTATTTTGATAAGGATGGCATTAAATGTGTAGATTGCTCTAGATAACATAGTTATTTTCACAATATTTGTTCTTCCAATTCATGAACATGGAACATTTTCTGTTTCTTTGTGTCTTCTTCAATATCTTTCATGAGTACATTATGGCTTTATGAGTGCAGATTCTTTGCCTCTTTGGTTAGGTTTTGGGTGCAATTGTAAATAGGTTCTTATGGTTTCGGGTATGATTGTAAATGGGATCAACTCTTTAATTTCACTTTCTTCTGTCTTGCTGTTGGTGTATAGAAATGCAACTGATTTCTGTGCATTGATTTTATATCCTGACACTTCACTGAATTCCTTTATGACTTCTAGCAGTTTTGGAGTGGATTCTTCTGGGTTTTCCTTGTAAAGTATCATATCATCTGCAGAGAGGGAGAGTTTGTCTTTTTCTTTGTCAATTGAGATGCATTTTATTCTGTTTAGATGTCTGATTGCTGAGGCTAGGACTTCTAGTACTATGTTGAATAGCAGTGGTGATAATGGACACCCTGTCATGTTCCTGACCTTAGGGGAAAAGGTCTCAGTTTTTGCCAATTGAGAATGATATTCCCTGTGTGTTTTTCATAGATGGCTTTGATTATACTGAGGTATGTATCCTCTATGCCTACACTGTGATGAGTTTTTATTAAGAAAGGATGCTGTGCTTTGTCAAATGCCTTTTCAGCAGCCATTGAGAATATCATAGGGTTCTCATTCTTTCTTTTATTAATGTATTGTATCCCATTGATTGATTTGTCAATGTTGAACCAACCTTGCAGCCCAGGAATAAATCCCACTTGGTCGTGGTGAATCATCCTTTTAAGGTACTGTTGGATCCTATTGGCTAGTAATTTGGTGAGGATTTTTGTATCTGTGTTCATCAAGGATATTGGTCTGTAATTCTCCTTTTTGATAGGGTTTTTATCTGGTTTGAGGATCAAGGTAATGCTGGCCTCATAAAAAGAGTTTGGAATTTTTCCTTTCATTTCTGTCTTTTGGCACAGTTTCAGGTGAATAGGAATTAATTCTACTTTAAACATTTGGTAGAATTCCCTTGGAAAGCAGTCTTGCCCTGGGCTCTTGTTTGTTTGGAGATTTTTAAAAAATTTATTTTAAGGATTTTATTTATTTATTTATTTGACAGAGAGAGAGAGAGAGAGATCACAAGTAAGATGAGAGGCAGGCAGAGAGAGAGAAGGGAGAAGCAGGCCCCCTGCTGAGCAGAGAGCCCAATGTGGGGCTCAAACCCAGGACCCTGAGATCATGACCTGAGCCAAAGGCAGACGCTTAACCCACCGAGCCATGCAGTCGCCCCTGTCTGGATTTTTTTTTTCATTTATTTATTTTCAGCATAACAATATCATTATTTTTTCACCACACCCAGTGCTCCATGCAATCCGAGCCCTCTATAATATCCACCACCTGGTACCCCGACCTCCCACCCCCGCCGCCACTTCAAACCCCTCAGATTGTTTTTCAGAGTCCATAGTCTCTCATGATTCACCTCCCCTTCCAATTTACCCCAACCTCCTTCTCTCTAACTCCCCATGTCCTCCATGCTTTTTGTTATGCTCCACAAATAAGTGAAACCATATGATAATTGACTCTCTCTGCTTGACTTATTTCACTCAGCAAAATCTCTTCCAGTCCTGTCCATGTTGCTACAAAAGTTGGGTATTCGTCCTTTCTGATGGAGGCATAATTATCCATAGTGTATATAGATCACATCTTCCTTATCCATTCATCTGTTGAAGGGCGTCTTGGTTCTTTCTATAGTTTGGCGACCGTGGCCATTTTTGCTTTAACATTGGAGTACAGATGGCCCTTCTTTTCACTACATCTGTATCTTTGGGGAAAATACCCAGGAGTGCAATGGCAGGGTCATAGGGAAGTTCTATTTTTAATTTCTTGAGCAATCTCCACACTGTTCTCCAAAGAGGCTGCACCAACTTGCATTCCCACCAATAGTGTAAGAGGGTTCCTCTTTCTCCACATCCTCTCCAACACATGTTGTTTCCTGTCTTGTTAAGTTTGGCCATTCTAACTGGTGTAAGGTGGTATCTCAATGTGGTTTTAATTTGAATCTCCCTGATGGCTAGTGATGATGAACATTTTTTCATGTGTTTGATAGCCATTTGTATGTCTTCATTGGAGAAGTGTCTGTTCATCTTCTGCCCATTTTTTGATATGATTGTCTGTTTTGTGTGTGTTGAGTTTGAGGAGTTTTTTATAGATCCTGGATATCAACCTTTTGTCTGTACTGTCATTTGCAAATATCTTCTCCCATTCGTGGGTTGCCTCTTTGTTTTCTTGACTGTTTCCTTTGCTGTGCAGAAGCTTTTGATTTTTTTTTAATATAATTTTTTATTTTTTATAAACATGTATTTTTATCCCCAGTGGTACAGGTCTGAAGTCCCAAAAGTCCCATCTTCACTTTTGTTTCCTTTGCCTCTGGAGTCTTTGATGACTGCTTCAATCTCCTTACTTGTTGTGGGTCTGTTCAGGTTTTCTATTTCTTCCTGGTTCAATTTTGCTAGTTTATATGTCTGTAGGAATGCATCCATTTCCCCCAGATTGTCAAATTTGGTGGTGTAGAGTTACTCATAATATGTTCTTCTAATTGTATTTCTTTGGTATTGGTTGTGATCTTTCCTCTTACCATTGTGATTTTATTAATTTTGGTCCTTTCTCTTTTCTTTTTGATATGTCTGGCCGTGGGTTTAACAATCTTATTAACTCTTTCAAATAACCAGTTCCTCGTTTTGTTCATCTATTCTACTGTTCTCTTGGTTTCTATTTCATTAATTTTTCCTGTGATCTTTATTATTTATCTTCTCCTGCTGGGTGTAGGCTTTCTTTTCTGTTCTTTCTCCAGCTTCTTTAGGTAGGGTTATATTGTGTACTTGAGACCTTTCTTGTTTCTTTTTTTTTTTTTTTAAATTTCTTTTCAACATAATAGTATTCATTGTTTTTGCACCACACCCAGTGCTCCATGCAATATGTGCCCTCCCTAATACCCACCACCTGGGTCCCCCAACCTCCCACCCCCTACCCCTTCAAAACCCTCAGGTTGTTTTTCAGAGTACATCGTCTCTCATCGTTCATCTCCCCTTCCAATTTCTTTTTTTTAATTTTAAATTTTTAAAAAATTTCTTTTCAGCATAAGAGTATTCATTGGTTTTGCACACACCCAGTGCTCCATGCAATACATCCCCTCCATAATACCCACCAACAGGCTCCCCCAACCTCTCACTCCCCATCCCTTCAAGACCTTCAGGCTGTTTTTCAGAGTCCATAGTCTCTCATGGTTCACCTCCCCTTCCAATTTCCCCCAACTCCCTTATCCTCTCTAACACCCCTTGTCCTCCATGCTATTTGTTATGCTCCACAAATAAGTGAAACCATATAATAATTGACTCTCTCTGCTTGACTTATTTCACTCAGCATAATCTCTTCCAGTCCCGTCCATGTTGCTACAAAAGTTGGGTATTCATCCTTTCTGATGGAGGCATAATACTCCATAGTGTATATGGACCACATCTTCCTTATCCATTCATCTGTTGAAGGGCATCTTGGTTCTCTCCACAGTTTGGCGACCATGGCCATTGCTGCTATAAACATTGGGGTACAGATGGCCCTTCTTTTCACTACATCTGTATCTTTGGAGTAAATACCCAGTAGTGCAATGACAGGGTCATAGGAAGCTCTATTTTTAATATCTTGAGGACTCCCCACACTGTTCTCCAAAGAGGCTGCACCAACTTGCATTCCCACCAACAGTGTAAGAGGGTTCCCCTTTTTCTACATCCTCTCCAATACATGTTGTTTCCTGTTTCCTTTTGGCCATTCTAACCGGTGTAAGGTGGTATCTCAATGTGTTTTAATTTGAAAATCCCTGATGGCTAGTGATGATGAACTTTTTTTCATGTGTCTGATAGCCATTTGCATGTCTTCATTGGAGAAGTGTCTGTTCATATCTTCTCTCCATTTTTTGATATGATTATCTGTTTTGTGTCAACACATGGAATGGGAGAAGGTATATGCAAATAACAGTACAGACCAAAGGTTGATATCCAGGATCTATAAAGAACTCCTCAAACTCAGCACACACAAAACAGAGACCTTTCTTGTTTCTTGAGAAAGGTATGTATTGCTTTATACTTTCCTCTCAGGACCGCCTTTGCTGTGTCCCAGAGTTTTTTGAAGAGTTGTGATCATTTTAATTTTTTCCATGAATTTTTAAAAATTATTCTTTAATTTCCTGGTTGACCTGCTCGTTCTTTAGCAAGATGCTCTTTAGCCTCTATGTATTTGAATTCTTTCCATCTTTCCTCTTGTAGTTGACTGCTAGTTTCAAAGATTGTGGTCTGAAAAATATGCAGGGAATGATCCCAGTCTTTTGGTACTGGTTGAGACCTGATCTGTGACCCAGGATGTGATCTATTCTGGAGAATGTTCTATGTGCACTAGAGAAGAATGAGTATTCTGTTGCTTTGGGATGGAATGCTCTGAATACATCTGTGATGTACATCTGGTCCTGTGTTTTGTTTTTTTTTTTAAGATTTTATTTATCAGAGGGGGGGGGAGAGCAAGCACAGGCAGACAGAATGGCAGGCAGAGGCAGAGGGAGAAGCAGGCTCCCTGCTGAGCAAGGAGCCCGATGTGGGACTCGATCCCAGGATGCTGGAATCATGACCTGAGCCGAAGGCAGCTGCTTAACCAACTGAGCCACCCAGGTGTCCCTGGTGCTGTGTGTTATTTAAGGCATTTATTTCCTTGTTGATATTTTGCTTGGATGATCTTTCCATTTCAGTGAGGGGAGTGTTAAAGTCTCCTACTATTATTGTATTACTGTTGATGTGTTTCTTTGATATTGTTATTAATTGGTTTATATAATTGACTGCTCCCATGTTAGGGGCACAGGTGTTTAAAATTATTAGATCTTCTTGTTGGACAGACCCTTTAAGAATGATATGATGTCCTCCCTCATCTCTTATTATAGTCTTTAGTTTAAAATATAATTTATCTGATATAAGAATCATCACCTCAGCTTGCTTTCTTTCTTACTTTCTTTCTTTCTTTCTTTTTTTGATGTCCATTAGCATGGTAAATTGTTTTCCAACCTGTCACTTTAAATCTGGAGGTGTCTTTGGGTCTAAAATGAGTTTCTTGTAGACAGCATATTGATGGGTCTTGTTTTTTTTTTTTAACCCATTCTGATACCCTGAATTTTTTGATTGGAGCATTTAGGACATTTACATTCAGGGTAACTACTGGAAGGTATGAATTTAGTGTCATTGTATTGCCTCTAAGGTGACTGTTACTGTATGTTGTCTCTGTTCCTTTCTGGTATGTAACTTTTAGGTCCTCTCTTTGCCTAGAGGACCCCTTTCACTATTTCCTATAGAGCTGGTTTGGTGTTTGCAAATTCTTTTAGTTTTTATTTTTCCTGGAATTTTTTTTTAATTTAAAGATTTTATTTATTCTTTTGACAGACAGAGATAACAAGTAGGCAGAGAGGCAGGCAGAAAGAGGAAAGTAATCAGGCTTCCTGCTGAGCAGAGGGCCTGACATGGGGCTCCATCCATGACCCTGAGATCATGACCTGAGCTGAAGGAAAAGGCTTTAACCCATTGAGCCACCAGGGCGCCCTGTCCTGCAAGCTTTTTATCTCTCCTTTTATTTTAAATAACAGTCTAGCTGGATATCATATTCTTGGCTGCATATTTTTCTCATTTAGTGCTCTGAATATCATGCCAGTCCTTTCTGGCCTGCCAGGTTTCTGTGGATAGGTCTGTTGTCTGTCTAATATTTCTACCTTTAGTATGTTACAGACCTCTTGTCCTGAGCTGCTTTTGGGATTTTCTCTTTGTCACTGAGACTTGTAAATCTTACTATTATTTGAGGGGGTGTGGACCTATTTCTATTGATTTTGAGGGGGGTTCTCTGTGCCTCCTGGATTTTGATGTTTGTTCCCTTTGCCAAATTAGGGAAATTTTCTGATATAATTTGCTTCAATATACCTTCTGTCCCTCTCTCTATTTCTGCTTCTTTTGGGATCCCAATTATTCTCATATTATTTTATCTTAAGGTATCAATTATCTTTTGAAGTTTCCCCTCATGGTCCAGTCGTTGTTTGTCTCTCTTTGCTCAGCTCCTTTATTCTTCATCATTTGGTCTTCTATATCACTAATTCTTCTGCCTCATTTAATCTGGCAGTAAGAGCCTCCATTTTTTATTGTGCCTCACTAATAGCTTTTTAAAAATTTCAACTTGGTTAGATTTCAGTTCCTTTATCTCTCCAGAAAGGGATTTTATTTATCCAGAAATAGACTTTCTAATATCTTCTATACTTTTTTTTGAGCCCAGTTAGCACCTTGATAACTGTCATTCTGATCTCTAGTTCTGACATATTATTAATGTCCATATCAGTTAGGTCCCTATCCATCAATACTGCCTCCTGTTTTTGTTTGTTTGTTTTTTGTTTTTTTGTGGTGAGTTTTTCCACCTTGTCATTTTATCCAGATAAGAATAGGTGAATTAGAGAACAAAATACTAAAAATGTAACAATTACTCCAGAAAAATATGCACTAACAAAATCAGAAAAGACCTAAAATCAGGGGAGAAGAAAGGAGGGGGAAAATACACACACACACACACACACACACACACACACACACACATTAGACTAGTGAATAGAACAGAGACACACACTTGATTTTGGGTATATTTTGGTCTGTTAGAAGAAACTAACTCCAAAAATTTTAAAGAAAGAAACTCTCAAACACACACATACACACACACACACACACACACACACACACACACACAAGGGTAAACACGATGAAGTGATGGAATATGACCATAAAGATGGAAATTTAAAAAGATTTTAAAATAAGAATTGATAAAATAAGAAATTGGTTGAAGAAAGAAAAAAAAATCGGAAAGAATGTGATCAGGCTAGAGACTAGAAGAAAGCTATGCACTAGATTTAGGGTATGTTTTGATCTATTAGAAGAATCTGTATCCCAAAATTTTAAAGGGAAAAAATCTGTATGTATACAAAATATAAGGTTAAATACAATGAAGGGATAAAATAGGACTATAATAATGAAAATTAAAAAGATTTTTTAAAGGTATTGTTGAGATAAAATAGCTAAAAAACGTTAAAATAGGAAATATGTAATCCCAAGCTGAGAGCCCACTGCTTGGCTCTGTCTCTGCAGCCAGATTCCCTGCTCTGATACCTGGAAGCTCTGCCATACTCAAACACCCATCATCTTTTTGTGTCCCCTTGGGTCCTGAGACCACACTGTCCCTATGAGGGCTCCACCCCTTTCTTAGCCTCTGGAGTGATGTCCCTCAGTGAAGCAGACTTCTAAAAGTTCTGATTTTGTGATCTGCTGCTTTCTTACTTGCCTGGAGCAGGCCCCTTTCCCTGCGGTCTATCTTCCCATCACTTCCAATTTACTTCTCCTACTTTCTGGAAAGTGGTTTATTTTATGTTCCTAGAATTGCATCTCTCCTTCTCTTCTATCTTCTGTTGAGTTTGTAGATGTTCAAGATGGTTTGACAACTATCTAGCTGAACTCCTGGAACCTCATTCCTCCACCACCTTGCTCCCCCTTTTAGATTTTAATAGATATACTTTGCTTTATAATCTTAAATCAAGCAGTTAATAAGAGCAATTCAAGGACCTTGGAACCCAGGACTTCCAATCACCTCCTTTTCAACTTCCATATTTTTCACATCTGGTATTTTAGCTCCATCTAGTTTTAATATCTCCAAGTTAGTAATTGCTGTTCTTATGACAGCTATCATTATTTTATATCTTTGTGCTGCTGGGAAGAATCTCTTAAAATGCTGGTTGGAGGATTTTCCCCTTTACCGATACTTTGTGTGTGCTTCTGCCAGATGCCTGTGGTACAGTGATGTCCACCCTAACATCCCCTCAGGGATAAAGAGCTTATTGCCCCTGATACTGGCAGTGCCACCAGGAGACAGTGCTCATCTGTCAGTACCCTTGTGACATTGCCCTACCATCCAAGGTTATGAGCAGCCAGAGTCTGGTCATCTTAGAGTATTATAGGCCCTACTTCTTGCCTTACTCCAAATAACATATAAGGGTCATCTAATCTTTGGAACTCTTTCAAAGTTGGCTGAGATTTGCCTTTCTCTCTGCTGAGTCTTGCCTTCTTCCCCTCATTCTAGGTATAGACTTTCAAGAGTCCTTTCCAATAAACCTTCTGCATATTAATTTCTATCTCAGAGTCTATTGTGGATGACAATGCTGCAGTGGTATTATCATCCAGAAAGCAATTTCTATCAGTGTCTTAGCTTGTGTACTCCCATACCATAAATAGACAGTCACAAATGTACTAGAAGTTTCAACATTTCCTTACCAATTCTTAGAGGAGACTTTTTTTTTTTTTTTTACCCCAGACCTGTGGTGAGACAGGCTTTCTATTGTCTCCCAAAACCTGTGGGAGGTTCAACATTTTTCTGTCCTCTTCTGTACTTGTTGGAGCAGTGTCAGGTTATAAGGCAGCCTCACTAGGCATAATTTCTATGTTATGTAGCCCAAAGCATCATCTCCTCCCATAAGACAAAGACATCACTGGGGTCTGTTCATGTCTTTACTGTTTTGGATTGCAGTTTCTTCTTAAACTTGTCTTGGGGATTTGTTGGGAACTCAGCTATCCTTTTAAAAGTATGTTTGATGCAATACTCAGAATTTTAAAATGTTCTTGACTAGAAAAATTAAATTATCTGGTCTACTCTATTGCTGTGAATGAACATCTTCTCAATATAAATGATATGAAAATTTGTTTATTGTTGATTTCTTGTGTTTGCTTTGTACAAACCATGCTCTCAGAAGTCTACTTTTGTATGAACAGGATCCAAAACTAAAAAGCACAGAACATTAAGCTCTGTAGTTATGAAAACTCCTCCAAGTGCAGAGACAGCCTTGATAGTGCCTGTGCAGTTAATATGCACATCTTAAAGACAACTATTTAGATGAACACATTATATACTTTAAGAAACCAGATGCTTAGGTCCATTTAGTTAAGGAAGTCCAACTACATCATTCTTTTTCATTCATTCATTCATTCATTCATTCATTCTCCCTATAATTCTGGAATCTGGTTCAGGGTTTGGCACCAATGAGGGTTCAACACATACATTTTGATGATTAAGTTTAAGAAGTTTTTTTGCTCATTTTGTACTTTATTCCAAAGAGTGAAGAGAAAATAGACATTAATGAGTTTGTTGAAATAAAATCAACTATGTTATATATGTTTTTCCCCATCAGATCAAAGAGGAAGTGTATGGCCTTCAGCATTAGGGTGTTAGCAAGTGACAGATTTCAGTATTATTAGTGGAGGAACTTCAATCTTTGCAAAGGAGAACATCTCAATTAATACCTGTTTCTGTCTGAGACTTGCAGCAGCACAGAAGGGGATGCTCCCAGCCTAGTGGATAACTCTCCAGGACATTACTTATGAATAATGATCTTCCAGCTCATAATGAGTGGCATTACTCAAATAAATCTTGGAATGCTTTTCTCTAACTTTAAAAAGACTTAGAAATAATGTTTACCTGAACTGCTATGCAGCACAATAAATGTATTTTGTCACTAGCCGAAGAGTTTCTTTGCACTAAAATATTGTTTTGCACTAATAATTACATTATAGTAATTATAAATGCTTATCCCAGAGGAGGTGGACTCATTTTAAAATAATAAGATCATATTTTACAAATTAAACTTCTACTTTCTTTTATGGAGTAATGGAGAGTCCTCTCCATCTCTCCTTCATTGAAGAGTATTAGCAAGGGAATGCGTGCAACTTTTCAAGCTGGAGTAATCCTTGGAAGCCATCTATCATAATAGATGGGAAATAATATGCTTTAGAGGAGGAAGACATGGATTATTTGCAACCAGGGCCATTCGCTACCACTTTTATTTATCCTTAGTCTAATTCTACAATCAACAATTCTCTTTTCTTTCTTCTACCAAGATACACCTATTCTGTGTTTCATACTAAATTGTTAATGGCTGATAATACATGGATCTGATACCACTTTTCTAAACAGAATGCTTAGGTAGGTAGTGTTTGGAAAGTGTGAGCTTGATCTTCTAACATAGATAATACAACAATAATGATAAGATGTCATTTCTGAGATTGTGTTACAAAACATTGTGGCTGCCTGGCTCGCTCTTTCTTTCTTTCTCTTTCTTTCTTTCTTTCTTTCTTTCTTTCTCTCCTTTTCTTTTTTTCTCCCTTTCTTTATTTTCTTTCTTTTTTCCTTTCTTGCTTTCTCTCCCTCTCTCCCTCTCCCTCACTATTGGAGGAAACCAGCTGCGATATTAAGAGTTTTCTTATGAAGAGGTCTACATAGTGGCCTTGATCAAAATCCAACAAGGACCTAAATTCCTCAGCCCAACAACGTATGAGGAACTGAATCCTAGCAACAACTACATGAGTGAATTTGGTAGTGTATCCTTACTCAGGTTTTCAGTAAGACTAGTCTCAGCTGACACCTTGATGGTGGCATAATTAGAGACTGAGATGAAAAATGGCTTTAATGCATGTCCACATTCCTGACAGACAGAAACTGTGAAATAACATTTAAGCCACTAAGCTTTGGGGTGATTTTTTAAATGCAGAAATAGATAACTAATATACATGCTTTTTTAAAATTTCTTTTCAGTGTACCAGAATTCATTGTTTATGTACCACACCCAGTGTTCCATGCCATATATGTCCTCCATAAGACCCACCACCAGGCTCCCCCAACCTCCCACCTCCAATGCCTTCAAAACCCTCAGATTGTTTTGCAGAGTCCATAGTTTCTCATGGTTCATCTCCCCCTCCAATTTCCCCCAACTTCCTTCTCCTCTCCATCTCCCCATGTCTTCCATGTTATTTCTTATGCTCCACAAATAAGTGAAACCATACAATAATTGACTCTCTCTGCTTGACTTATTTCATTCAGCATAATTTCCTCCAGTCCCGTCATGTTGCTACAAAAGTTGGATATTCGTCCTTTCTGATGGAGGCACAATACTCCATAGTGTACATGGACCACATCTTCCTTATCCTTTCATTCATTGAAGGGCATCTTGGTTCTTTCCACAGTTTGGCAACTGTGGCCATGGCTGCTATGAACATTGGTGTGCAGAGAGGGTCCTTCTTTTCACTACATCGGTAACTTTGGGGTAAATACCCAGTAGTGCAATTGCAGGGTCATAGAGAAGCTCTCTTTTTAATTTCTTAAGGAAGCTCCATGTTGTTTTCCAAAGTGGCTGTACAAACTAAAATTATTCTGAAATAGTTTCTACTTCTGGATATAAGAGGAAAAGGAAGTCAGTTCTGGTTGATAAGAAAGTTAAAAACCAGTATGGCAATTAGAAATTTCTTTTCTTTAAAAAAAAATTCTTTAAAGTGTTGAATTTTGATGCTTAACAGCAGCTGTGTTTATCTCAGTATGAGATGAAATATGTGTGCAATAGTGCCTTAAGTTCAGAGTTCACTGCCAATGTCCAAGCACTGTGGCCAATAATTGTGGTGGACCCTAAGTGAAGAAACATTGAATGTTAAGCTTGCAAATGCAATGTTATAAAATACCAAAATTGTGGCAAGCATTATCATTCTCTCAGTTTTCTAACTTGAAGTATGGGGCTTAGCATAGATGCTCCCCCATCATTCTTTCCAAACATTTAATAGAATTAGGTCATCAATAAGTGTTGAATCACTATATTATACACCTGAGCCAAATATTACAGAGTATGTTAACTGGAATTTAAATAACAATTTTTATAAAGATCATTAAAATTTTTCTAAATGGTCATTTAAATGTGTTCTTAGGGATATCTGTTACTAGAGTCTCATCATCTGAATTCAAGTAAAAAAAATCTATAAATGCCTGTCAAGTACAAGGCACTACCATTGGTTATAGAGGCAGAAAAATAAGTGGTCTAGTGTCTGTGCTCAGGTAAGTGGCAGCAAATTATGCATGGGGAGGACATTAAACATGTGTGCATAATAAAAGATGGAATATGTCAAATGCAACAGAGAGATAACAGTAAAGTGACATGACAGTTGAAACTAGAAAAAGGTTAGAGCTAGTTCTGAGGATTGGTGAAAATTATATCTAGATGATTCTACCCACAACAACTCAGGACGCTTGTCAGCTCTGTCCCCAGAAATGGAGGACTCTCCTGAGGCCATGTCTTCTTTTCTACTGACACTTAAATTACAGTGAATTGGCTTTGGGTCTCCTCTCACTTCTATGGTCAAAATCTTCCTTTGGTTATGTAGTACTGTTTCACTAGTTCTTTGAATCCTGATTATAGTTCATGCTACACATTAGGTGTTGTGCTCAGTCATAATGGAACAAGTAGGCAACATTTCCCAAGCCAGACCCAGGTGATTTCCAAGTCTTGACTTATGTGCTTACTCTGAAAAGCAGAGAGGCAGAAGTGATATATGTGATGTGCCTTGAAGCAAAGTGGACGTGGTGAGGGGTAGTGTAAAAGTAAGCTTTCAACAATACTGGAGGAAAATATTCCAGGTTCTCAGTTTAAAGATTAAAGGTAGGTGACCACTGTATCTTCTCTTCTTTGTGTTCAAACTAGGAAGCTTCTAGGGCCAAATATTGGTTTACACAATTATCTTTGTTATTATAATTTTTTAAAAAGTATAATATTTGTTTCTAAGATAAATTCTAAAGGGGATGGCTTTATGACAGGTTTTTAGCCTCTGTAATTTAGAGGACAAAATAAGGAGTAGTTGAAGAATGTGTGTGTTCAGTAGCTTTTTATATAAAATATACATAACAGGTATTTTATATATGCTATGAGGCAAATAGGGGTTTAACTATGGTCTATAAAGTCTGAAACAGAAACAGATAAGGAAAATGCCAGAAGTTTTCTTCTTGGCCTCTAAGTAAATTAACTCTTTTGCAATGTGGGTTGTCATGATAACAGGAAGGGCTGTGGAATTATCACACTGAAGAATGTATTGTAATTTTGGGATCATTAAATTCATTATGAATGCTATTTCTCTGAGTTAAAATTGAGGGAAGGGCATTTTTGGTTCTCTAGAGAAATTTGGGACATCATGAGGTTAATATTTTTCCAAGGCCATTCTTTTCTCTACCATCATGAAGTTTTAGTACCAAAGAACTGTAGGCAGTTCCAGCAGACATGACAGAGTTTGGCAACAGTGTGAATAATGGTGCCATGGTGGGAAAGAGTGCATTAGAGTGAGAATGGGGATTTTAAAGATATATGAAGGACAATAAGACATCACAATGTTTGGAGCAGGGTTGCAAGATAAGTGGAAATAAGCCAAACATCAGAAAAAATACTCAGACATGGCATATCATACAGAATGGGTGAAAGAAATTAAAGATGAGTCATCAGAAGACTACTGCAATAGCTCAGCCCCAGGAAACAGCATGTATTACTGTGACTTCCTGAATATAAAAAAGAACAATGATCTCAAAGAGTATTTAATGTACTAAATTAGGAAGCCAGTAGGAGACTATTACAAACTAAGTCATAAGAACTTTCAATGAGAAAAGCATGCAATTCCTTTACTTCAGTTATAGGGGGATTTGAAATTCAGACCGAAGTATTTCTTGCTAAGCTACAATCAATTTCCATTTTGCTAAGCTTTGAGGAGATAGGAATTCAGTGAGTGTTGTTAATCCTGCTGAAAATAAAGTAGAAATGGTCTGCAAGATTTTAAGTCTCCTTTTCTGAATGTTTATAGACCAGATATAGGGGCCGTGGCCTAGAAAAATGCACAGAAACTCCTCAGAAACCCAAAGGCAAAGCAAGAAATAAAGCCCCCTAAAAGTCTAGGGTAGTGCCTTTGGTGCTGCCATGGATCACAATCCCAGATCCTAAGCCCCATGTGGCATGTTCATCCTTTCCCCCATACAATGTACATTGCACGCCTTTGGTTCCAGGATCCTCTGTCCTGGTGTTCTTTCACTATCTGTGGGTTGCTGAGGCTTCTGAATGGAGGTGTGTCTGGAAGAGATATACCTAGGCCATTATCATTTACTTGTAATCTCTTTTTAAAATTTTAATTGTTTTAAGAACAATTAACATGATATCTATCTTCTTATATTAGGTGGACAATACATTATTGTTGACTATAAGCACAATGCTGTGTAGATCTCTAGAACTTACTCATTTTACATGATTAAAACCTTATGCCCAATGATTAGCAGCTCCCCTTTTCATTTTCCTCTGGGCCCTGTCCATCACCTTCTACTCTCTGAATTATATAAACCATGATGCTTTCCTCTTACACTAATTACAAGGACAATCTCATTGTGATTTGTGTTCTCTGTTCCAGCAAATTGTCTACGACCTGAATAAGATATTTACTGGTGTTATTTTACCTCATTCTAAAATTAGCTTACTGTTCCTATTCTTATGTTCCTCTTTTCCGTGATTTTTCTTTTTTTTAATGTTTCCAGTTTTATTTAAATGATTGATATATAACATTATATAACTTTAAGGTGTACAATGTGATGATTTGATACCTGTATATATTGCAAAATGATTACCACAGAAGGGTTAATTAACAAATCTTTCATCTCACGTTACCAATTTTTGTTGTTGTTTATTATGAGAAAAATCCCATTTACAATAGCATCAAAAAAAGTTTTCTTAGGAATAAATTTAACCAAGGAAGTGAAAAATCTATACATGGAAAATTACAAGGCTGATGAAAGACATTGAGAAAGATACAAATAAATGGAAAGACATCCATGTTCATGGACTGGAAGAGTTAGCATTGTTAAAATGTCCAAATTAGGGGCACCTGGGTGGCTCAGTGGGTTAAGCCGCTGCCTTCGGCTCAGGTCATGATCTCAGAGTCCTGGGATCGAGTCCCGCGTCGGGCTCTTTGCTCAGTGGGGAGCCTGCTTCCCTATCTCTCTCTCTCTGCCTGCCTCTCCATCTACTTGTAATTTCTCTCTGTCAAATTAATAAATAAAATATTTAAAAAAAATAAAAAATAAAATGTCCAAATTATCCAAAGTCTTCTATAGATGCAATGCAGTCTCAATAAAAACCTTACACTGAAAAGAAATAATAATAAAAAAAAAACACCTTATAAACTGTCATCCTTTCTGATGGAGGTATAATATGACCCATATCTTCTTCATCTATTTGTCTGTTGTTGGACATCTTGGCTCTTTCCACAGTTTTTTTTTTTTTTATTTCATAACTGAAGGTTGAAAAATAATCTTAATTTAAAATCTTTCTTGAAATAAAATGGTGGTGTAAAAAAATGATCACAAAAAAAGGAGCATCTCAGTTTTATTGAGCTAAGTTATTATTTATTTTGATAAGAATCAAAATCTTCTTTCCTCTAAATCAATATATGTGAGTCCTGCTTCAGGCTTTAAAAAAAATATTTTTATTCATTTCAATTAACTATTGTAATGTCAACTGACTACAGACAAATTTTACAACCAGGATTACTTGATGCCTCTAATCAGTATTCTCTAAAAGTCATTTTAATAAACAGAACCTATAAACATAGGTGCACTTATATTATTCTTTTTTATTCTTTTATTTTTAATGAAATATTTTATTTTATTTTATTTTTTAAAATTTCTTTTCAGTGTAACAGAATTCATTGTTTATGCACCACACCCATGCAATACGTGCTCTCCATAATACCCACTGCCAGGCTTATCCAACCTTCCACCCCTTGCCCTTTCAAAACTTTCAGATTGTTTTTCAGAGTCCATAATCTCTCATGGTTCATCTCCCCCTCCAATTTCCCTCAACTCCCTTTTCATCTCCATCTCCCCATGTCCTCCGTGTTGTTTCTTATGCTCCACAAATAAGTGAAACTTAATGATTTATTTTCTTTTTAAAAAATTAATTAATTAATTAGTTTTTATTTATTTTCAGCATAACAGTATTCATTATTTTTGCACCACACCCAGTGCTCCATGCAATCCGTGCCCTCTCTATTACCCACCACCTGGTTCCCCCAACCTCCTACGACCAGACCACCTCAAACCCTTATTTTCTAATTTGTAACATCATCTTTCACATATGATCATCATTTGCAATTTAAATAACCTAAATGTATATATTGGCTTTGAGAGATGTCCTCCAAAGACAAAATACCTATGTTAAAACAAATGTGCAGCTGAGGTTGAAGAGGTTGCTGCCTGTGATCTCCTCAAGGATTTTGATGGATTCCTTTCACACATTGAGGTCCTTCATCCATTTTGAGTCTATTTTTGTGTGTGGTGTAAGGAAATGGTCCAATTTCATTTTTCTGCATGTGGCTGTCCAATTTTCCCAGCACCATTTATTGAAAAGGCTGTCTTTTTTCCATTGGACATTCTTTCCTGCTA
>NC_081569.1:21915731-21941604 GCF_022355385.1 Mustela nigripes
CCCCTGGGGATAAAAATATATGTTTATAAAAAATAAAAAATTATAAAAAAATAAGAAAAGCCCCATTTACTGTACTGGCATTTTGTATATATGCACCAGATGTCACAGAATTCAAATCATCTCTGTATTTTTCAATACCCTCTCTGTGAATGGAAAAGCAAATCCCAGAGGCCAGAGGGGGTGTGGGACCCACTTCAGTTAGGGACAAAGCCCTCTACTAGCCTCTCAGCCTCTTCTAGACTCAGAACCTTCTTTATATGCCTCTTAGCAAAACGTATTTCAGGATTATTTGTCATCATATATGCATGAAATTGGTATGATCTTACAATTACTTTATTTTATTTATTTTTTGTTTATATTTTTTAATTATTTTATTTCTTTTCAGTGTAACAGTATTCATTGTTTTTGCACCACACCTAGTGCTCCATGCAATCTGTGTCCTCTATAATACCCACCACCTGGTTCCCCCAACCTCTGAGCCCCCGCCCCTTCAAAACCCTCAGATTGTTTTTCAGAGTCCTTCATCTCTCATGGTTCACCTCCCCTTCCCATTTCCCTCAACTCTCTTCTCCTCTCCATCTCCCCTTGCTATTTGTTATGCTCCACAAATAAGTGAAACCATAGGATAATGACTCTCTCTACTTGACTTATTTCACTCAGCATAATCTCTTCCAGTCCCGTCCATGTTACTACAAAAGTTGGGTATTCATCCTTTCTGATGGAGGCATGATAATCCATAGTGTATATGGGCACATCTTCATTATCCATTCATCCGTTGAAGGACATCTTGGTTCTTTCCACAGTTTGGCGACCGTGGCCATTGCTGCTATAAACATTGGGGTACAGATGGCCCTTATTTCACTACACCTGTATCTTTGGAGTAAATACCCAGTAGTGCAATTGCAGGGTCATAGGTAAGCTCTATTTTTAATTTCTTAAGGGATCTCCACACTGTTCTCCAAAGTGGCTGTGCCACCAACAGTGTAGGAGGATTCCCCTTTCTCCACATCTCCTCCAACACATGTTGTTTCCTGTCTTGGTAATTTTGGCCATTCTAACTGTTGTAAGGTGGTATCTCAATGTGGTTTTCATTTGAATCTCCTTGATGGCTAGTGGTGATGAACATTTTTTCATGTGTCTGATAACCATTTGTATGTCTTCACTGGAGAAGTGTCTGTTCCTATCTTCTGCCCATTTTTTGATATGATTGTCTCTTTTGTGTGTGTTGAGTTTGAGGAGTTTTTTATAGATCCTGGATATCAACCTTTTGTTTGCACTGTCATTTGCAAATACCTTCTCCCATTATGTGGGTTGACTCTTTGTTTTGTTGACTGTTTCCTTTGCTGTGCAGAAGCTTTTGATCTTCATCATTATCTTACAATTATTTTAAAAATTAAAGGGTGGGGCGCCTGGGTGGCTCAGTGGGTTAAGCTGCTGCCTTCGGCTCAGGTCATGATCTCAGGGTCCTGGGATCGAGTACCGCATCGGGCTCTCTGCTCGGCAGGGAGCCTGCTTCCTTCTCTCTCTCTCTCTGCCTGCCTCTCAGTGTACTTGTAATTTCTCTCTGTCAAATAAATAAATAAAATCTTTAAAAAAAATTAAAGGGTATAATATGCATACAAAGAATCATAAAATATTACACAAATCTTAGATCTCATATTTTTAAAGATTTTGTTTATTTATTCGACCGACAAAGGTCACAAGTAGTCAGAGAGGCAGGCAGAGCAGAAAGCCTGATGCAGGGCTCGATCCCAGGTCCCTGGGACCATGACCTGAGCCAAAAGCAGAGGTTTTAACCCTCTGAGCCACCCAGGTGCCCCTAGATCTCATTTTTTAATATGAATCTTGTGTACATGCTTGTTATTACAAACAGGGAATTATACTCTGAAGTCTGGAGAGAAGTACTTCTAATCTTATTTCCCCAACCTATTAGTTTTAGAAAAGGAAAAATAAAAATGTATCTTATCTATTGGGATTTTGAATTAAATCAATAATGGATGCCTAGAGTGACCAATTTGTCTATATAAAAAAATGAATTGAGCTTTAATGATAAATGTAAATATAAACAAGTTTATTCTGAAATATCCTAGCATTCTCATACATTTATTGTGTATTTTAATAACTTTAGCATATGATGATTAATTTTATGTGTCAAATTAGTTAGGCCATACTACCCAAATATTTGTTGAGACACCAGTCTGAGTGTTGTTGCAAAGATATTTTTTAGATGAGATTAACATTTAAATAAGTGGATTCTGAGTAAGACAGTTTACCCTCCAAAATTGGTGAGGGCCTCAACCAGTCAGTTGAAGACCATAAGAAAAAACACATTAAGGTTCCTTGGAAAAGGGAATTCTGTCTCCAAAGTGGCTTTCAATTGGAGCTGCAGTTCTTTCTCGGGTCTCCAGTCTGATGATTGTGGACTTGCTAACCTACAGAATTGTGTAAGCCAATTCCTTAAATAAGTTTCTCTGTCCTACACATACTTTAACTTCTGTTTCTATGTAGAACTCTGACTAATCCAGCTTTCTTCCCCCCCACCCCGCTCCTTCACAAAGACAGGAGACACTGCACATAGGACAAGGAAAGCTACTGGGGAAGCCAGAAATTCCCTCTCTCCTTCTCTCTCTCTGCTCAGTTTCTCTCTCATAGTAGCACATTTACCCCTGATTTGCATACCAGATACTCAAGATGCATTATGGTTCTCTCTCTCTTCTCTTCCTTTCCCAATCCCATCCAATTCCTGGTGGGAGACTGACTCACACTGAGCATGTGGATCAGTGGCTATCCTGCAGAAATCACATGTGAGATGAGTGGTTCATGTGCACAGACAGCAGTGAGCTCTGGGACGGAGAGCAGTTCCCACAGAAGAGAGCAATCCCAGTCCCTACACTATGGATAGACCTGTCCCTTGAATATGTATCACAGATATAAGTAATGTTCAAACTTCCTTTAGAAGAAACTGGACCGCAATTACACCATACATAAAAATCAATTCAAAATGGAGTAAAGACTTTATGTGAGCCAGACTCATGCCACATTGGACAAATTTGCCATGATAATAATCCTGTGACCTGAAGCATTCTTGAGCATAGAATACACCCCACCCCCTGCTTTCCTTTTGTTTAATCACACCCTTAAGCACATCTTCATGGTATAAGATTCTTAATCTTCCCTAGAAATACAAATATGACACACACTCATTCCAAATATTCTTCTCCTGGGTGGTCCTCCAGCATATACTCCAGCCTCTCGGGCTATAAAAGCAAGTCTGATGGGAGGTGGGCTAAAGATATCTACTTGTCTTGCAGTATGTTCATAAGTTCCCTTAATAAATCATTTTTTGTCAAGTTGGACTTGTCAGTCTTTTTATTCAGTCTATAGCTTTCAACCTTTTGAGGTAATTTTACAGATACCACCATTTCATGGAACAATTGACTGGCCAGCTATCCAGGAGGAGCCTGGAGACTGAAGAATGGGCAAGGGGAATGAAGCTTTCTTGGGGGAGATCCTGGGGTGGCCAACAACCACAATGCAGAGAAGCACAGCTTATTTGTTTGATGAAAATACCACAAGAATATGAGGACTCCCCTAAAACACCAGCTAGGTTAGAATGCCAACTGTTAGAAAGTTGCATGCCCTCCTGGGGTCCAGAAGGACACCAAGCAGTGGTTGATCGGCCTCTTCTATGGGCTAGTCTTCTGGCCATTGATGCCCAACTAGTGGCAGAAGAAAAAGTAAGGAAGTTGGAAGAAAAATTACAACTGGAAAATGACCTGAGACTATCCATGTCCCATTTGGCTTCTCACTTAGTAAATAAGATTGAGACCAAGGATACACAAAACAAGGCCTTAGTGTGTGACTTTTTGTGCCTTGAAGGTTGTAAAATATGGTGGTCTCACATTAGAATTGTTATTGCTCAGCTGGACTGGGATGCTAAAACATCGGGCCAATGGGAAACTAGTGATACAGAGAATGACATGGCAGTCATCTTTGGGGATGAGGAAGAGCCAGAGCCTCTGTTGCTCAGGCAAAAATCAATGATGCAGCAGAAAGGAAAAGCTCAACAAGCATAGCAGAAAAACAAATGGGCAACCGGTGCAAGAAACTGAAAATTAGAGTATACTGCAGCAGAATTTTTTACACATCTCTAAAGCCTTCAAACATCTGCTGATAGAAACACTTGCTACATGGATGATTAGACTCTGGACATAGGAAAGGATGGCATATTCCTAGCAGGGAATGAAGCTGAGAAAATCCTGCCTGTGGCAGTGTCTAAGTAATGCCCACCAAGTTCAAGGTAATCATAGTCTTATGGACTGAATAATGGCTATGAGGGAGGCTTGACCAAATGAAGATTTGCTAGTAAATCCTTAGAAGAGGCACAGAGTCTTTTCAGAGAATTGGCATCAGCCAGCAATTATGCCCAAGTGTTTGAAGAGCCATACAAAGCTGTATTTATAACAGGGATAAAAAATAGATTGTTCTAAATATCCTCAAGGAATAGCATGGTCCTCTCATCTCTCTGCTTAACCCCCTTCTAAGGCAAGAGATATATGATATAGTAGAGATAATAGCTGACCTAGGAGAGATGGAAAGGGGACAGATTGAATACAGTTAGCAACCAAGAGAAAAACTAAAAAACTTTCACAAAGGGCTGAAAAGGAAATTCTAAAGCAAACAAGAGCCCCCTTAGAGTAATCCACAACAAATGAAGCATGACATGCTCATGGTAGGCAGATAAAAATGTATGATGCCTGCTGAATTCTATTGTAGTGGCTTTATAGAAGGAGCTTACCCCTGTTCACTGTTTAGGCCACTGGCCCCCATACCATCTCTAGAAGAAGCAACTAAGCCATGGGTAACTTTGTAACAGTGTTGGTAACCTCTCACCTGAGAGATTAGAGGTGGGGTCAAGTTTGCCTCCATGTGAGGGCAACTGGGGGCAACCAGAGAGGCCCCATGTAGAGCTCACAATTCACCGGCCACCAATAAATAAGCAAAGTAACATGATCTCAATGGATACCAGAGCAGAATGCACTCTAATTCATGGCAATCCAGACTGGCCCTCAGGGATTGGGGCAACAATTGATGGTTCTGGAGGGAAAATCATAAAGGTAAGACATACAACAGAGCACTTGGGAAGAGACAAAATACACCTGCCCCTAATGAGATTTTCATTTCTCTAATACCTGAGAATATATTAGGTATGGATATTCTACTGGAAAAGAAGCTAAAAATCTCTGTAGAATTCACCTTTGAGTTAGAGTAATTAAAGCTATCATATGGGAGAATAAAAATTACTCCCTGTGTTATCCCCTCCCTGCTACCCCCAAGCAGGGTTGTAAATGTAAAGCAATACTGACTGCCAGGAGGATTTGAGGAAATATCTGCCACTGTCCAGGAATGGGCAAAAGTGCAAATAATCAGGCCAACAAAAGTCCCTATAATATTTCTATATGGCCTGTGAAAAAAACTGGATGGCACCTAGAGAATGACTGTTGATTACACAGAACTTAATAAGGTTGTCTGTGAAATAAATGCTGCTCTCGCAAATATCACACAAATCATTGGACAAAGAGTACATGTTGCAGCTCTTATCATGTGGTTTTGCATGTAGCCAATGCTTTCTTTCTTTTTTCTTATTTTATTTATTTTCAGCATAACAGTATTCATTATTTTTTCACCACACCCAGTGCTCCATGTAATCTGCACCCTCTCCAATACCCACCACCTGGTACCTCAACCTCCCACCCCCCCCTGCCACTTCAAACCCCTCAGATTGTTTTTCAGAGTCTGAAAAACAATGCTTCCTTAATATTCCTTTACATTCTGAATCATGACACCAATTTTCTTTCACATGGGAAGGTTGAAACTGGACATTCCAGGTATTGCCATGAGGCTATTTGCATTATCCTATCTGTCATGGTATGGTTGCTCATAATTTGTCCATACCAGCCAATATGCACAGTTAGAAGTTTCCGTTATATTGATGATATCATGCTAATCTTTGAAGACTTGTCTTTGTTACAGTCTTATTTAAATAGTCTCTGTTCTCATTTAAACAAGCAAGGAGAAGCCATCAGCCACAGAAAATATAACACCAAGGGCCAGCAGTAAAGCTTTTGGCGGATGCCTAGTCAGGTAAAACATGTCTTATACTGAGCTCTATAACTGATAAGATTCCACAGTTTCCCATTCTTAAGACACTGAAGCAACTACAAATGTTCCTAGGTCTCCAGGGGTATAGGAGGGCTTTTATACCACATTTAGCACAGTGCTTTTTTCCTCTCTGCCATCTGATAATAAAGAAGAGTGCTTTGACCCTGGGTAGAAGAAAATCAAACTACCGCTGACCAAGTTATTTGTTGCTCATTCACAGTTCTTGGGAATGCCTTTACCTAGTATCTTCACAACCCTAGTTGTGACTGCTATGCTAGATGGGATGAGTTGGGCATTATGGCAAAGACAGAATGAAAAATTAATCCCATTGGGCTTTTGGTCAAAACTCTGGAAGAGAGCAGAGATACATATTCTCCTATTAAACAAAAAGTGTTGGGAGTCAATAAGGCCCTTCAACAAGTAGAGTCTTTAATGGCCATTCTTCCAGTAATTTTCCAGACTAAGTTACCTATGAAAGATAGATAGATAGTATATCTGAAAGACCAGAATCTACAATAGTACAAGCCCCTTTGTGGCAAAGATAGTATGCTTACTTACATGCAGCAGTATCTACTACTCCACTGGGGATTAAATTACAAGCTGTCAGGGCACCTGGGTGGATCAGTGGGTTAAAGCCTCTGCCTTCAACTCAGGTCATGATCTCAGGGTCTTGGGATTGAGCCCCACATCAGACTCTCTGCTCAGCAGGGAACCTGCTTCCTCCTCTCTCTCTGCCTGCCTCTCTGCTTACTTGTCATCTCTGTCTGTCAAATAAATAAATAAAATCTTTTTTAAAAATTACAAGCTGTCCTGGGGCCTGTAGAATATGGAACCTTTAATTCCCCTCTTCTAGAGCCTCCAATGGAAGCCTCTTACAAACAAAGAAGACAAATATCCAATTCCTGAAGATGCTTGGTATGTGGGTATAGGGGTATGTGGGTATAGGGGTAATGGGGGAATCCTAGTCCCTGGACTATATTAACAATCCAACCTCAGACAGATACTCTTTTGAGACTAGACCAAATAAAAGCAGGTAATGGGCTTAATTGAAGGTTCCCTGGATGGTATGCATATATCAACCTTGGCTCCTTACCCCCTGCATAGGCAGTTGGGCCATCTCTAAGGGTTTGACAACCTGGGTGGCCCATACGGAGTGCTCCGTATGGCTGGAAAGTTTTACAGAAACCATTATGGGGAACAGAATTATGGAAAGATATATGGGAAAGGATATAGATCCTACTTCCTCCTTTACTGTTTTCCATGTCTCAGTGCATAGGCCTATTCTCATTCCAGGAATACTGAGGCAGACACCTTAGCAAAGGTAACAGCCCTTACCCCTATATGAAGTTCAGCATTGGCTGCATGGATTTACAAGCACAGTGAATGCCACTATGCCAAGGTGGGTTGGAACATATTGAATGGAGCTGGCATACCTCTTTGCCATACTGACATCCTAACATCTGTCAGTAACTGCCCCATGAGAGACCCAACAAAGTTCTGCATGCCACAGGATGCATTCACTATGTGACCCAACAAGTTTTAGACTGGAAAATTGGTAATATTAGCCTTTTACCCATAAGTCAAGGGAAAAAGTATTCCTTAACTTGTGCGGACACAGTCACTGAGCTCATGAAAGCCTTCACCTGTAAAAGGGCCAATTAAAAGGCCATTGTCTATGTAAACAATGAATCTTGGAACACTACACCAAAAACTATGGTAACTAATATAACACAATAACATTTTTTTTAAAAAAGGCCACTGTCAATGTCTGAGAACAATTTAATGTTATATGTGGATATTCCTGAAAGATATATAGTGATAGAAGGACACATTTTACTGGATATGATGTGCAGGACTGGGCTTATTAATACAACAAACATTGGTATTTCATTTACCCTATAATTCACAGGCCACAAAGCTAATTGGAAGGAAGAATGGTATTCTTAAAGTTAATTCAGAGCCCTCCTACAGATAGTACAGTTGCAAAAATCATGGCCAAAAAGCCTTTCCAGAAAACATGTACTTACTAAATTCAACAGAGATACAGTATGACATTACCCCATATGCATAGTTAGGTACCATAGTCAGCATACCTATAGTTATTGCCACCCAGAAAACAAGGCCTGAGATGCTCATTCCTGAACTTATAGCAGGCCAGTGACAAATGTGATTCCTCATTCCTTAGCCCATCCTCTCAGTGGGAGGGTACACTTAAATGAGACTTGGAATGACAACTCTCCCCTGGATGGATAAGCCATTTCTTGCCAGAGTGTGAAAAATGTCCTGGACAGCAAAAGTGGTCCCCATCCATCCTGTTGGAGTCAGGACCAAAGCAGTTAACACATATGTATTCTGAACCGGCATCCATACCATGAAGCACTGCAGTTGGTTGCCTAACATGGTAATTTGCAACACTTTTAATTTTACATGTTCAGGTTAACTCTTCAGCTCCTGGGAAATATGTGTAGTGTGTCTCCCTCACTCCTGCATGCCAGCCCACCTCTGTCCTCATAACAAAGTGTGAAGCCACTAGACTCATCTAAACAGAAGGAGAGGATCTACCTAGACAAGTACCTACCAAACATTTCTTTTTTCATCCTTAGCTCCCTCCCCCACTCCTTTCTCATTCTAGTGAAGGAAATATTTTTCTGCAGTAGACACAGATTTATGGAAATGGTTTATAATTGTATTCATGTTAGATATGTGGTTTGCTTCCTTTTTAAATTATTTTTTATTATGTTATGTTAGTCACCATACAGCAATCATTAGTTTTTGATATAGTGTTCCAAGATTCATTGTTTACATATAACACCTAGTGCTCCATGCAATATGTACCCTCCTTAATATCCATCACCAGGATGATTCGTTCCGCCTCTAAAACCCTCAGTTTGTTTCTTGGAGTCCACAGTCTCTCATGGTTCATCTCCCCCTTTCTGATTTTCCCCCTTCATTTTCCCCTTCCTCTTCTTAATGTCTTCTGTCTATTTCTTATGATCCACAAGTAAGTGAAACCATATGATAATTGACTTTCTCAGCTTGACTTATTTCACTCAGCATAATCTCCTCCAGTCTCCTCTATGTTGATGCAAAATTTGGGTATTCATCATTTCTGATGACTGAGTAATATTACATTTTGTATATGGACCATGTCTTCTTTATCCATTCATCTGTTGAAGGACATCTCAGCACTTTCCACAGCTTGTCTATTGTGAACATTGCTGCTATGAACATTAGGGTACATGAGGCCCTTCTTTTCATTACATCTGTATCCTTGGGGGTAAATACTCAGTAGTGCAATTGCCAGATCATAGGGTAGTTCTATTTTTAATTTTCTGAGGAACCTCCACACTGTTTTCCAAAGTGGCTTCACCAACTTACATTCTCACCAAAAGTGTACAAGGCTGTGATCACCAGGACAACATGGTACTGGCATAAAAACAGACACACAGTGAAATAAGTGAAGCAGAGAGAGTCAATTATCATATGGTTTTACTTATTTGTGAGCATAATAAATAGCATGGAGGACATGGGGAGTTAAAGAGGAGAAGGGAGTTGGGGGAAATTCGAAGGAGAGGTGAACCATGAGAGACTATGGACTCTGAAAAACAATCTGAAGGTTTTGAAGGGGCGGGGGGTGGGAGGTCGGGGTACCAGGTGGTGGGTAATAGAGAGGGCACGGATTGCATGGAGCACTGGGTGTGGTGCAAAACTAATGAATACTGTTATGCTGAAAATAAAAAATAAAAAATAAATTAATAAAAAAAACAAAGAAAAACAAAAACAAAAATAAAAACAGACACACAGACCAATGGAACAGAGTGGAGAGCCCAGATACGGACTCTTAATTCTACGGTCAAATAATCTTTGACAAAGCAGTAAAAAATATCCATTGGAAGAAAGATAGTCTCTTCAATAAATGGTGCTGGAAAAATTGGACAGCTATATACAAAAGAGTGAACCATTGTCTTACACCATACACAGAGATAAATTCAAAATAGATGAAAGACCTCAATATGAGACAGGAATACATGAATATCCTGGAGAAGAACATGAGCAGTAACATTTTCCACATCAGCCACAGTAAAAATCACATCTCCAAAGGCACGGGAAACAAAAGTGAAAATGAACTTTTGGGACTTCATCAAGACCAAAAGCTTCTGCACAGCAAAGGAAATGGTGAACAAAACAGAGGCAACCCATGGAATGGGAGAAGGTATTTGTTTCCTTTTCACAAGTACTTCTGGGTACCATGGTGGGTGTAACCCCTACAGGGTATTGATCCTTAGCTTGCCAAGGATTTATCAATGAAACCAAGCAACATATCTCAAGAATAAGACACTGTATAAACAATGACAACATATTCCACTGGCCAATGAATGATACCGTGTCTAAATAGAGGCATAAAAAGCCAGTCTCAGTAAGCTATACTAAAACAGCATTTCAGGAGAAACAGCATTTCAAACTGCTTTGCCACAACTAAAGAACTAGATGTGCTGCGATAAAAGTGGTGTTAATCAAATCTGGGTTGGGTTTATGTGTCGTGTTAAGTCACTAAGACCTATTACACTTGGAAAAATTAAATGATACTAAAGATACATGGAGAATTAGGACCTGACACATGGGACAATTACCAAGACATCAATGTAAGATGCATACCTTAAGTAGTAACTGACATGCAACATATTGGACACAAAGACCAGGAATATATTAGGGAACTCCTAATGGTACTAACTGGCTCTGTGATAATAATCTTTGGCCTTGGCTCTCCTCAGGGTAGCTGGGAAGATATACCTTAGGTTTTCCTTGGGAATAAGAACAAATAGTCAGCAGTGTAATAGCCCCCACAAGTTTATCTCACTTATAAGCATGATGAAACCAAGGTGGCTGTACCTTAAATTAGTACAGCCACCTAGTAGAAATATTTTTATGATCTTTGATGGGAAGACCAAGGCATTTTCTGGAAAAAGGTTATAAAGTTGCAGGAAAGATGGTGCTGAGCCTTGAATGTGTTTCATACAACAACAGTAAGACAATACTGACTATTAAGTGATGCAAGCATTTTATCAACACTGAAGAAATACAAAAAAATTATAGGAGAATATTATTAGCAATGATATGCCAACAAATAAGGCAATCTAGAAGAAATGGATAAATTCCTAGAAACATATAGACTACAAAAACTGAAACAGGAAGAAATAGAAAACTTGAATAGACCTATAGCCAACAAACAAATCAGTAATCAAAAATGTCCTAACAAAATTTTGAGGAACCTCCATGCTGTTTTCCAGAGTGGCTGCACCAGCTTGCATTCCCACCAACAGTGTAGGAGGGTTCCCCTTTCTCCGCATCCTCGCCAGCATCTGTCATTTCCTGACTTGTTGATTTTAGCCATTCTGACTGGTGTGAGGTGATATCTCATTGTGGTTTTGATTTGTATTTCCCTGATGCTGAGTGATATGGAGCACTTTTTCATGTGTCTGTTGGCCATCTGGATGTCTTCTTTGCAGAAATGTCTGTTCATGTCCTCTGCCCATTTCTTGATTGGATTATTTGTTCTTTGGGTGTTGAGTTTGCTAAGTTCTTTATAGATTCTGGACACTAGTCCTTTATCTGATATGTCGTTTGCAAATATCTTCTCCCATTCTGCCATCAAAAGAAATGAAATCTTGCCATTTGCGACAACATGGATGGAACTAGAGCGTATCATGCTTAGCAAAATAAGTCAAGCAGAGAAAGACAATTATCATATGATCTCCCTGATATGAGGAAATGGTGATGCAACATGGGGGCTTAAGTGGGTAGGAGAAGAATAAATGAAACAAGATGGGATCGGGAGGGAAAGAAACCATAAGTGACTCTTAATCTCACAAAACAAACTGAGGGTTGCTGGGGGGAGGGGGTTTGGGAGAAGGAGGTGGGATTATGGACATTGGGAGGGTATGTGCTTTGGTGAGTGCTGTGAAGTGTGTAAACCTGGTGATTCACAGACCTGTACCCTGGGGATAAAAATATATGTTTATAAAAAATAAAAAATTATAGGGGGCACCTGGGTGGCTCAGTGGGTTAAGCCGCTGCCTTCGGCTCAGGTCATGATCTCAGGGTCCTGGGATTGAGGCCCGCATCGGGCTCTCTGCTCAGCAGGGAGCCTGCTTCCTTCTCTCTCTCTCTCTCTCTCTGCCTGCCTCTCAGTGTACTTGTAATTTCTCTCTGTCAAATAAATAAATAAAATCTTTAAAAAAAATTAAAAAATAATAAAACTAGGTCCAATAATCTTGTACTTGTCGAGTTCTATGCCTCTACCCTATTTTTCCACATTTTCATAGACATATTTAAAGATGATCATTCCTTTCTGGGCGTATTTTGGTAATGTACTGAATTAAAGCCAATGTAGACAATAAATAAATAAATAAATAAAAATAAAAAATTATAAAAAAAATATAAGAAAAAAAAAAGTCCTAACAAACAAGAATGCAGAGCCTGATGACTTCCCAGGGGGAATTCTGCCAAACATTTAAAGAAGAATTAATACTTATTCTTCTGAAACTTAAAAAAAAGTGGAAGAAGAACTTCCAAACTCATTCTATGAGGCCAATATTACCTTGATCCCCAAACCATCCATAGAGCCTATTGAAAATAAGAGTTACAGACCAATATCCCTGATGAACGTGAATGCAAAAATTCTCATCAATATACTAGCCAATAGGATTCAACAGTATATTAAAAGGATTTTTCACCACAACCAAGTGGTATTTATTCTTGGGCTACAGGGGCAGTTCAACATCTGCAAATCAGTGTGATACACCACATTAATAAAACAAAGGACAAGAAACATATGATCATCTGGGCGCCTGGGTGGCTCAGTGGGTTAAGCCGCTGCCTTCGGCTCAGGTCATGATCTCAGGGTCCTGGGATCGAGGCCCGCATCGGGCTCTCTGCTCAGCAGGGAGTCTGCTTCCTCCTCTCTCTCTCTGCCTGCCTCTCTGCCTACTTGTGATCTCTCTCTGTCAAATAAATAAATAAAATCTTTAAAAAAAAGAAACATGATCATCTGGATGGCTGCAGTAAAAGCATTTGACAAAATACAGCATCTTTTGTTGTTAAAAATTCTCTATTATATAGGTATAGAGGGAACATAAGTCAATATCACAAAAGCTATATATGAAAGGCCCACCGATAATATAATCCTCAATGTGGAAAAATAGAACTTTAGCCTTAAGGTCAGGAACACAACAAGGATGTCCATTATCACTGCTGTTGTTCAACATAGTGCTGGAAGTCCTAGCCTCTGCAATCAGACAACAAAATGAAAAAAGGCAATTACCATATGGTTTCACTTGTAGGTGGAACATAAGCAATAGCATGGAGGAACATAAGGGAAGGAAAGGAAATCTGGAGGGGAAGAAATCAGAGAGAGAGAGATGAACCATGAGAGACTATGGATTCCAGGAAACAAACTGAAGGGTTCAGAGAGGATGGGGCAACAGGATGATGGGTATTAAGGAGGGTACATATTGTGATAAACACTGGGTGTTATACATAAGTAATGAATCATTGAACACTACAACAAAAACTAATGCTGTACTATGATATACAGTGACTAACTGAACATAATAATATAAAAAGGTTACAAAGAAATAAAAGGCATCCAAATAGACAAAGAAGTCAAACTTTTACTCTTTGCAGATGACATGATACTCTATGTTGAAACCTCAATAGATTCCACAAAAATTGCTAGACTTGACACAAAAATTTAGCAGTTTCAGGGTATAAAATCAATGCACAGAAGTCAGTTGCATTTCTGTGCACTAATTTGAAGTAGAAGAAAGAGAAATAAAGGAACCAATCTCATTTACCAATTGCACCAAAAACCATAAGATAATTGGAATAAATCTACCCAAAAAGGAAAAAGACCTATACTCTGAAAACTATGAAATGCTTATGAAAGAAATTGAGGAAGATACAAAGAAATGGAAAAACATTCCGTGCTCATGGATTGGAAGAAGAAATATTGTTAAGATGTCTATGCTACTCAAAGCAATCTACACAGCCAGTGCAATCCTTCTCAAGATACCATCAGCATTTTTCATACAGCTGGAACAAACAATTCCTAAAATTTGTTTGGAACCAGAAAAGACTCTGAATAACCAAAAGAATGTTTAAAAAAAGAAAACCAAAGCTGGAGGCATCACAGTTCTGGACTTCAAGCTGTATCATAAAGCTGTAATCATCCAGACAGTAAGGCACTGCCACAAAAACAGAAAAATAGATCAGTGGAACAGAAATAAGAACCCAGAATTGGACCCTGAACTGTATGGTCAACTAATCTTCTACAAAGCAGGAAAGATTATTTAGTGGGGGGAAAAAATCTCTTCAGCAAAAGGTGTTGGAAAAATTGGGCAGTCACACGCAGAAGAATAAAATTGGACTACTTTCTTACACCATACACAGAAATAAACTCAAATTTGTTGAAAGACCTAAATGTGAGGCAGAAATCCATCAAAATCCTAGAGAATAAAACAGGCAGCAACATTTTCAACCTTGGCTGCCACAACTTCTTGCTAGATACATCTCCAAAGACAAGGGAAACAAAAGCAAAAATGAACTATTGAGACTTCATCAAGATAAAAAAGCTTTTGCACAGCAAATGAAAAAAATCAACAAAATGAAAAGGCAGTTTATGGAACAGGAGAAGATATTTGCAAATGATATAGCTGTTAAAGTGCTAGTATCCAAGATCTATAAAGAACTTATTGAACAGATATTTCCCCAAAGAAGTCATACAAATGGCCAAGAGACACATGAAAAAAATGCTCAACACACCCAGCACCAGGGAAATACAAATCAAGATTGCAATGAGATCTGCAAAGAGAGAGAGTTTGACTTCTTCATTACCAATTTGGATACTTTTATTTCTCTTTGTTGTCTGATTGCTGTTGTTAGGACTTCTAATACTATGTTGAACAAGAGTGGTGAAAGTGGGCATCCTTGTCTTGTTCCTGATCTCAACGGAAAGGCTGCAAGCTTTTCCAATTGAGGATGATATTTGCTGTAGGTCTTTCATAGATAGATTTGATGAGGTTCAGGAATGTTCCCTCTATCCCTATACTTTGAAGCGTTTTAATCAGGAACGGATGCTGGATTTTGTCAAATGCTTTTTCTGCATCAATTGAGAGGATCATGTGGTTTTTCTCTCTTCTCATATTAATTTTTTCTGTCACATTGATTGATTTGCGAATGTTGAAATATCCTTGTAGCCCAGGGATGAATCCCACCTGATCATGGTGGATAATCTTTTTAATGTGCTGTTGGATCCTCTTTGCTAGGATCTTGTTGAGAATCTTAGCATCCATATTCATCAGTGATATTGGTCTGAAATTCTCCTTTTTGGTTGGGTCTTTGCCTGGTTTGGGTATCAGGGTAATGCTGGCTTCATAGAAAGAGTCAGGAAGTTTTTCTTCTGCTTCAATTTTTTGAAAGAGGTTCAGGAGAATAGGTATTATTTCTTCTTTGAAATTTTGGTAGAATTGCCCAGGGAATCCGTCAGGTCCTGGGCTCTTGTTTTTTGGGAGGTTTTTGATCACTGCTTCAATCTCGTTACTAGATATCAGTCTATTCAGGTTGTCAATTTCTTCAGGTTCAATTTTGGTAGTTTATAGTTTTCCAGGAATGCATCCATTTCATCTACGTTGCTTAGCTTATTGGCATATAACTGTTGATAATAACTTCTGATGATTGTTTCTACTTCCTTGGTGTTCATTGTGATCTCTCCCTTTTCATTCATAATTTTATGAATTTGGACTTTCTCTCTTTTCTTTTGGATTAGTGTGGCCAATGGCTTATTGATCTTATTGATTCTTTCAAAAAACCAGCTTCTAGTTTCATTGATACGTTCTACTGTATCTCTGGTTTCTACCTCATTGATCTCAGCTCTAATCTTGATGATTTCCCTTCTTATGTGTGGAGTTGGTTTGATTAGTTGTTGATTCTCCAGTTCTTTAAGGTGTAGAGACAGCTGGTGTATTCTGGATTTTTCAATTTTTTTGAGGGAGGCTTGGATGGCTATGTATTCCGCCCCCCCCCAGGACCACTTTTGCTGTATTCCATAGGTTTTGGATTGAAGTGTCTTCATTCTCATTGGTTTCCATGAATTGTTTCAGTTCTTCTTTGATCTCATGGTTGATCCAAGCATTCTTAAGCAAGGTGGTCTTTAGCTTCCAGGTGTTGGAGTTTCTTCTGAAATTTTCCTTGTGATTGAGCTCCAGTTTCAAAGCACTGTGATCTGAGAATGTGTGGGGAATAATCTCAGTCTTTTGCTATCGGTTGAGTCCTGATTTGTGACCCAGTATGTGGTCTATTCTTGAGGAGGTTCCATGTGCACTTGAGAAGAATGAGTATTCTGTTGTTTTATGGTGGAATGTTCCGTGTATATCTATGGAAAACCCAAAAGACTCCACCCCCAAACTACTAGAACTCATACAATAATTCAGCAATGTGGCAGGATACAAAGTTAATGTACAGAAATCAGTGGCTTTCTTATACACTAACAATGAAAATACAGAAAGGGAAATTAGAGAATTGATTCCATTTACTAGCACCAAGAACCATAAGATACCTGGGAATAAACCTAACCAAAGAGGTAAAGGATCTGTACTCGAGGAACTACAGAACACTCATGAAAGAAATTAAAGAAGACACAAAAAGATGGAAGACCATTCCATGCTCTTGGATTGGAAGAATAAACATTGTTAAAATGTCTATACTGCCTAGAGCAATCTATACTTTTAATGCCATTCCGATTAAAATTCCACTGGTATTCTTCAAAGAGCTGGAGCAAATAATCCTAAAATTTGAATGGAATCAGAAGAGACCCTGAATCGCTAAGGAAATGTTGAAAAACAAAAATAAAATGGGGCATCACGTTACCTGATTTCAAGCTTTACTACAAAGCTGTGATCATTAAGACAGAATGGTATTGGCATAGAAACAGACACATAGGCCAGTGGAACGGAGGAGAGAGCCCAGATATAGACCCCCAACTCTATAGTCAAATCATCTTTGACAAAACAGGAAAAACTATAAAGTGGAAAAAAGATAGTCTCTTCAATAAATGGTGCTGGGAAAACTGGGCAGCTATATGTAGAAGAATGAAACTTCACCATTCTCTTACACCGTACACAAAGATAAACTCAAAATGGATAAAATACCTCAATGTGACACAGGAATCCAGAATCCTAGAGAACATAGGCAGTACTCTCTTCTATATCAGCCACAGCAACTTCTTTCAAGATATGTCTCCAAAGGCAAAGGAAACAAAAGCGAAAATGAACTTCTGGGACTTCATCAAAATCAAAAGCTTCTGCTCAGCAAAGGAAACAGTCAACAAAACAAAGAGGCAACCCACGGAATGGGAGAAGATATTTGCAAATGACAGTACAGACAAAAGGTTGATATCCAAGATCTATAAAGAACTCCTCAAACTCAACACACACAAAACAGACAATCATATCAAAAAAATGGGCAGAAGATATGAACAGACACTTCTCCAATGAAGACATACAAATGGCTATCAGACACATGAAAAAATGTTCATCATCACTAGCCATCAGGGAGATTCAAATGAAAACCACATTGAGATATTACCTTACACCAGTAAGAATGGCCAAAATTAGCAAGACAGGAAACAACATGTGTTGGAGAGGATGTGGAGAAAGGGGAACTCTCTTCCACTGTTGGTGGTAAAGCAAGTTGGTGCAGCCTTCTTGGAGAACAGTGTGGAGATTGCTCAAGAAATTAAAAATAGAACTTCCCTATGACCCTGCCATTGCACTCCTGGGTATTTACTCCAAAGATACAGATGTCGTGAAAAGAAGGGCCATATGTACCCCAATGTTTATAGCCGCAATGGCCATAGTAGCCAAACTGTGGAAAGAACCAAGATGCCCTTCAATGGACAAATGGATAAGGAAGATGTGGTCCGTAAACACTATGGAGTATTGTGCCTCCATCAGAAAGGACGAATACCCAACTTTTGTAGCAACATGGACGGGACTGGAAGAGATTATGCTGAGTGAAATAAGTCAAGAAGAGAGAGTCAATTATTTTATGGTTTCACTTATTTGTGGAGCATATCAAATAGCGTGGAGGACATGGGGAGATAGAGAGGATAAGGGAGTTGGGGGAAATTGGAAGGGGAGGTGAACCAGGAGAGACTATGGACTCTGAAAAACAATCTGAGGGTTTTCAATGAGGGTTTTGAAGGGGTGGGGGGGTGAGAGGTCAGGGTACCAGGTGGTGGGTATTATAGAGGGCACGGATTGCATGGAGCACTGGGTGTGGTGCAAAAATAATGAATACTGTTATGCTGAAAATAAATAAAAAATAAGTTAAAAAATATTTAAAAATTTGTAATGAGATAACTTCTTATGCCTGTCAGAATGGATAAAATTAAAAACTCTGAAAATAATGAATATTGGTGAGGATGCAGATTAAAGGGGACCCTATTACACTGTTGGTGTGTATATAGACTTGTTAGCACTCTGGGAAACAGTATGGAGTTTCCTCAAAAAGTTAAAAATAGAAGTACCCTACCCAGCAATTGCACTGTAGGTATCTATCCAAAGGATTGAACATAGTGACTAGAAGGGGCACATGCACCCCAATGTTTATAGCAGCAGTGTCCACAATAGCCAATCTATGGAAAGAGTCTAGATATCTAACAACAGGTGAATGGAAAATGATGTGAAAAAATATATATATATATATATAGTGTGCATATTATATATAATACACACACACTAAATGGGGTATTAATTGTCATCAAAATACATGAAATTTGTCATTTGCAATGGCATAGATGGAGCTGGAGGGTATTATGTTAAGTGAAATAAATCAGTCAAAGAAAGACAAATACCATATATTTCACTCACATGTGGAATTTAAGAAACCAAACAAATGAACATAGGGAAAGGGAAAGAGAAATAAAATAAGATGAAAACAGAGAAGGAGGCAAACCATAAGAGACACTTAATTACAGGAAACAAACTGAGGGATGCTGGAGGGGTGGTGGGTCAGGGATGGGGTAACTGAGTGATGGGCATTAAGGAGGGTACTTGATACAATGAGTACTGGGTGTTATATGCAACTGATGAATCATTAAATTCTACCCCTGAAACTAATAATACAGTATATATTAACTAATTGAATTTAAATAAACAAATTTAAAAATAGATGAAAGCATTTTGAAATGGGGAGAGATAAGAAAAGGAAGGATGAAGTGATCCAGTTCTAAGTTTCATATTTGGTATATTATGAAGACAATACAATCTTAAGGTTATTTTCACTTCAAAAAATATTTTTACCATCTTTAGTTGTAGAAGATATGTCTGTAGAAGCATTAACTAATCATACCCAAAGGACACTTCACAATAGTTATCATAGCCTAACACTCATAAATACAGAGATGGCATTGATGTGAAAGGCCATGCTACACAATAGAATGGTCTTGGATGTACTCACTGCAGCACTAGGGGGTACTCGCAGTATCATTCAAATTGATTGTCACATGTATATACTCAGTAATTCAGGCAACATCACTACTACATTACAAGACATGATTGAACAGGTACAGGGACCATATGGTCCCACACTCACTTTAACCTTGTGATTATCAAGCAGGTTTAGAACCTGAGGGACATTGTGGCAGAACTTATTACTCATTATTTGTTAGTTCATCAGCATAAGTCTCTTTTTCCTGTTGCTGCTTGTACTGCTGTTGTGGTTTATACCTTCAACTTGGACATTTACCACAAAGATCCCCTCTCTGACAGCTCAAAGAATATCTCAAAAGAGGCAGGTTTGACAGATTTGAGGGGTCAAATGTGAACCAGACTAATATAATTTAGATAAATCTGCCATGATGACCATTCTGTAACTTCAAACCTTCTTGGGCACAGAATCCCCCATACACCCACACATTCTTTCCTTTTGCTTAACCGTACCATTAAGTAAACTCTCATGACATAACATCCTTGATCTGCCCTGGAGATATGACTATGACACACACCTATTCATAAACATTCTCCTCTTGGGTGGTCCCCCAGAATGTACTCCCATCCTCTAGGGTTATAAAAGTCCTAAGAGAAGTGGTTGTATAGATCTATTCATCTTGTAGCTCCCAGGACATGCTTCTTTCAGTAAGTTCTCTTAATAAACCATTTTTTAAAAAATCAAGCCATGTTAGTTATCCTTTTTCTTCAGCCTTATGGTTCCTTCAGCCTTTGAAAGTTATTTTGCATATACCTTCCTTTCATGGAACAGACTTGAACAAAAAACTGTTAACACTTGTAGAAGAAAACATAGGCAGTAAGCTCCTTGACATCAGTCTTGGCAATTATTTTATGGATTCAACATCAAAAACAAAGGCAAAAAAATAAAGCCAACAAAACAAAAACAAAAACAAAAGCAAAACAAGTAGAAGTACAAAAACTACTAGTAGGACAAATGAAAAAAATCATTTGTCAATTTTATCGTTTTTATTTTGACCATAACAAGCTTTTATCATGAATTGAGAAGAGTGCCATGCCAGCAAATTTTGTGGTCAGGCCCTTCCCTTCCCCACAACAATGCTTTCCTAGTGCTGCAAATGGAAAGGAGGTAGAAATATGGACATTAATCCATAGCACAGACACTGCTGATAGCCCACTGGAAGATGACTTACTCATAAATTACCTTGAGTTTGTTTTTCAATATGTTACAAATGAATAAATTACAGCCATCATTTATACTCTTGGCAGTGTAAGTAAATGATTTCTCTTCCTCCTTTCTTCTTTATTATTTTTTATGTTCTAAATGTTATTTCATTTATTTAAGGTCCTACCTAGAACTTTTTTTCTAAACTCCTTCATTTATTCACTCTGTGAATAGTTATGGAGAACCTGCTATTTTTCTAGAGATGGTTATACCTCATGGTCTCCAACACAATGCCAAAGAGGCCAAGATTTCTACATTTACACAACTAATGTTGTAACCTAAGCCAAGTCTGTCTGCCAGATGCACAGAAAAGACACTCACTCAGACATAAAGTGTGCAACAAGGAAAGGGTTTATTCAAGAGGGTGCCAAAGAAGACCCAAAGGATGAGCATCAAATCCACCTTCCCAAAGGAGAGTCAGAGATATTTAAAGGCAAATAAAAAAGGTCTGGGTAAAATTTTCAGGTGTGTTTATTAGTCTGCAGCTGAACTTAGTAGCTCAATTAGCCTTTAGTTTACTAGTTTCAATCACCATTGTTTTTTTGATTATTCCTCATTCTTGAGATAATTGGAATGAAGACCATTCTAGTTACTACCCACTGAAATGAAGCAAAGATTTGGGTTAGAAAAATGGAATTTTAGTTCCAAATTAAAGCACAACATTCTGCATTACCAAGATTTTTGTATTTTGGTTCTCCCTTGGGCAAACTAGAGTCCAATCTCTGGCATTCTTGGCAGTGGATAATAGCTAATGGGTCACCATTACATCCAACACTTCATTGTCCTTGATCCCTAAAACTGCTTCCATCTGTGAAGATCTCAAGATCTGGATTTTCCAATGGCAGATTCATCAAATTGAGATGGCTGGAATAAGCTTGTCCAATTATCTGTGTTTCTAAACATGGGCCATGGTGGCCATTTTCTCTGATGTTAACTCAAGTTGTCTAGCTTCAGTATGCAGGACTTAGGGAAAAAAAGCATTGTTTTCAAGTCAAGAGAATGGGAGAAAATAGGAAACTTTAGTTTGGAGAGTAATAGTTGGATCTGAGGAAACCAGAAGAATTTAGGATCCAGTCCAGTTTTATAGGCAAACAACAAATACTCAAACACAGTTAATTAAAATTAGAATCTAACACCAAAGGTATCTTATAAAAACATAATTTCTCTATAAAACCAGTCTCGTTTCTACCAAAGAGCCAAATTAATTTGTTTATAAAACAAGTCCAGTTTTTTTCCTTGTATTTTTATTTTTATAATCATTTTTTAAATTTTCAGCATAACAGTATTCATTATTTTTGCACCACACCCAGTCTTCCATGCCATCCGTGCCCTCTATAGTACCCACCACCTGCTACCCCGACCTCCCACCCCCTCCCGCCACTTCAAACCCCTCAGATTGTTTTTCAGAGTCCATAGTCTCTCATAGTTCACCTCCCCTTCCAATTTCCCCCAACTCCCTTCTCCTCTCTAACTCCCCATGTCCTCCATGCTATTTGTTATGCTCCATAAATAAGTAAAACCACATGATAATTGACTCTCTCTGCTAAAACAAGTCCAGTTTTAACAAACTTGACCTAATTACCTAAGTGCAGCTAAATTAGTGATCAAACATGAAGGTTTTGTTGTTGTTGTTTTGCTGGAGTTTTTTTTATAGGGATTTCAGATTGAGCTTTTAACAGCCTCTCAAGACTAAGGAGCAAAGACAAATTCTTGCCTTCAGACTTTGCCTGCAATGCTACAGATTTGGGTAAATTCTCTTCTTAAAGTCTCCAAAATATCCTGAGGTTCCTGCACCTGCCAGGAATTAACTTTCTTTACACATGTTGTAAGGTAGTTGGGAACTGTGTACTGAGGTATCAGGTTGATATTTCCAAGGGGATTCATTGGCCCCAAAAATCAGCCTCAGTTCCTTAAAGCTGTCTGGTCATATCTGAGTCAATGCAGGTCTTTCTCAGCTATGACATGCCAGTCAAAGCCTTGGTAATATAACCAGCATTTCTAATTGTGCCCTGTTATAAGAAAAACAAATTCTGTTGAACTTAAGCATGTGAATAAATTGCCATGAAACTATATGAATACTCACTGAGAGTTTCTGAATTCTGGAGGGATCAAGTCAGGAAAAAAAGATAAATATATCATAGTTGTTTATCACATTGCTGTAAATCATAGAAAACTTAAGAGAAAAAGTTTCCTTAAATCCAGAAAAGCAAATGTTAGAGAAGCAGCAATGTTTCAAACAAGGGTCCTAGAAAAATATAGTCATTTTCCTCAATTTGTTCAGCCCAGTTATTTATCCTTGGTCTGTTTGAATGTAGTTTTCCCATTAGTTCTGGAAACTTACTCAGTTTAGTGTTATGGTCCTAAAGTTATAAGAAACTGATATTTGTATACCAAGACATATCAAAACATTAGAAATTTTATATAATTCTTGGAACAGTTATGGCATTACCCATGGTTATTATCATGATAACCTAAGGAGGTTTATCATCATTTATTTGACAATGCTTCCCAAGTAATTTGAAATACTAAATAAATAAGCCTAATTAGTGAAAAAGATTTCATTTAGAAATTGAATTTTGGGAAGTTTGTCAGAAATACCAGGTTTTAAAGCACATGCCTGAAAAGAATTACAGATCATTGCAAAACTTAATAATTATCTATTTAGCTAATGTTGGCAACAAAGATTATCAAGGCAAATACAGAAGGTTATATAGTTGTTAGCAAAACTTAGCTCTTTTAATATTAAGAAGATTCCAACTCTCCTAAGTAATCAAAGACTTAATAAAGACAAAACATAGAAATTCTGTTTTTTCTAGACTTATATTTATAATTTAGGCCAATCTAAAAAAAAATTCTGTCATTTTAACAGAAAGGAGAAAAAAAACAAATTCCAAGGTTATACTATATACTTCTGATATTAAAACTCATTCATTCCAAAAAGATGAAATTGTTTCAGAATATTTATTAGAAATGATGGACTCAGCTGCAAGGAATGCTGCCAACAGTATCAATTCTCAACACCATCAGGGATTGCCTTTAGTGAAGGAAGATGCACTGCCAAGGTTATGCCCTCTTTCCAGGTGGTCCCATCCATTTATATTGTTCAATATAAAGGTCTAAAAGTCCAGAACTTTTTCCCTCCCAATTTATCATGGTTCTGAAGGTAAATTTAACTTTTGAAACTCTTCAGAGAATAATCTATGGCTTCTGTTGATATTGTGTCACTGCTCAAATTCTTTTTTTTTTTAATTCCTTTTCAGCGTAACAGTATTCATTGTTTTTGCACCACACTCAGTGCTCCATGCAATACATGCCCTCCCCAATCCACCACTTTTCCTCCCAACCTCCAACTCCCCACCCCTTCAAGACACTCAGGTTGTTTTTCAGAGTTCATAGTCTCTCATGGTTCACCTCCCCTTCCATTTTCCCTCACCTCCCTTCTCCTTTCCATCTCCCCATGTCCTCCATGTTATTTTTTATGCTCCACAAATAAGTGAAACCATATGATAATTGACTCTCTCTGCTTGACTTATTTCACTCAGCATAATCTCTTCCAGTCCTGTCCATGTTGCTACAAAAGTTGGGTATTCATCCTTTCTGATGGAGGCATAATACTCCATAGTGTATATGGACCACATCTTCCTTATCCATTCATCTTTTGAAGGGCATCTTGGTTCTTTCCACAGTTTGGTGACCGTGGCCATTGCTGCTATAAACATTGGAGTACAGATGGCCCTTCTTTTCACTACACCTGTATCTTTGGAGTAAATACCCAGTAATGCAATTGCAGGGTCATAGGGAAGCTCTATTTTTAATTTCTTAAGGGTTCTCCAAAGTGGCTGTGCTACCAACAGTGTAGGAGGGTTCCCCTTTCTCCACATCTCCTCCAACACATGTTGTTTCCTGTCTTGGTAATTTTGGCCATTCTAACTGTTGTAAGGTGGTATCTCAATGTGGTTTTAGTTTGAATCTCCCTAAGGTCTAGTGATGATGAACATTTTTTCATGTGTCTGATAGCCATTTGTATGTCTTCATTGGAGAAGTGTCTGTTTATATCTTATGCTCAATTTTTGATATGATTATCTGTTTTGTGTGTGTTGAGTTTGATGAGTTCTTTATAGATCCTGGATATCAACCTTTTGTCTGTATTGTCATTTGCAAATATCTTCTTCCATTCCGTGGGTTGCCTCTTTGTTTTGTTGACTGTTTCCTTTGCTGAGCAGAAGCTTTTGATCTTGATGAAGGCCCATAAGTTCATTTTCGCTTTTGTTTCCTTTGCCTTTGGAGACATATCCTGATTTCAAGCTTTACTACAAAGCTGTGATCACCAAGATAGCATGGTACTGACATAAAAACAGACACATAGACCAGTGGAACAGAGTAGAGAGCCCAGATATGGACTCTCAACTCTATGGTCAAATCCTCTTTGACAAAACAGGTAAAGATATATAGTGGAAAAAAGACATTCTCTTCAATAAATGGTGCTGGGTAAACTGGACAGCTATTTGTATAAGAACTAAACTCTACCATTCTTTTACACCATACACAAAGATAAACTCAAAATGGATAAAAGACCTCAATATGAGACAGGAATCCATCAGAATCCTAGAGGATAACATAGGAAGTAACGTCTTCGATATCAGCCACAGCAACTTCTTTCGCTGCTCAACTTCTGCCTAATTTTTCTTTCTTATGCTCTCTTTCCTTCCTCAGATGTTGATTACTTCCTAATAAACATTTTTTACCTACTGATCTCCATAATCTTAGTCCCAACCATGGACAAAATCTCTTTCCACAGATTCCCTTCTCATAAACCTTCTACAACTTTCTTTTTCACATTCAGATTTTGTACTAAAATTTCTCCCTTTAAATCACCAGTCTCATTTTCCTTGTATAGAGTTTTTTCAGTAGTTTGAAGTTTTTTCCCTAAAAATCCAGGATAAAAGAATAAGCAAAATGTAAT
>NC_081569.1:21941614-21948613 GCF_022355385.1 Mustela nigripes
CAGACTCATAAATATAAACAAATTGTTAGTAGAAAGACAAATACCATATGATTTTTTTTCCTTTTCTCACAAATTTTGTAATGGAGATAACATGTATGAGTCTGCAAAATGTAAGCAGACTCATAAATATAAACAAATTGTTAGTAGAAAGACAAATACCATGTGATTTTTTTTTCCTTTTCTCACAAATTTTGTAATGGAGATAACATGAACCTACATGACTTTCAGTAAACACAGGCAGAAAAAAGTTCTACATCCAATGTTGACAAAGACATGCCCATTTTAACTAAACCAACAACTTTATTATTTTTTTAATTTATTTTTTATTTTCAGCATAACAGTATTCATTATTTTTGCACCACACTTTAAATTAGTTATAATATCAAGTATCTTCTCAGATCATGTGAAAAAAAAATTGGGTTAGTTTCCATTTTTCTGAGTTTTAGAGTTCCCAATTCTCATAAACACCCACCTTTAAACCAACTAAACAGAGCTGTTTTTTTGTTTGTTTTAATGATTTTATTTATTTATTTGAAAGACAGGTCACAAGTAGGCAGAGCAGCAGGCAGAGAGAGAGAGAGAGAGAGAGAGAGAGGAGGAAGCAGGCTCCCTGCTAAGTAGAGCCCAGGGTGCAGCTTGATTCCAAGACCCTGGGATCATAACTTGAGCTGGAGGCTTTAACCCACTGAGCGATCCGGGCACCCCATAAATCAGAGCTGTTTTGCACATTACCTTTAACAATATCATCTGGAGGTTATGAAAGTATCTTACATTTACAACATACATGGACACATATCCACAAATAAGATGCAAACAAATTCTTATAGTCTTTGTTTTACTAATATTTGTGGAGAAGACATTAAAGGTGTAATTTCAAAATATCTCCCTTTTACAAAACAAATCTCATTGAAAGATGGCATTATAATTTATGGATTCATTAATTAGTCATTTTTCTCCAGAGACTAATGAATATTGTGGCCAAGCAGTGTTACCAAAAAGGCCATTTCTTAAAATTAAGCATGGCCCAATTTTGGAGAATGCAGCCCAAAGACTATGTGTGGGAATCAAATTGTCATTCCCATATTCCAATTAGAACATGACGGGCTTTATTCAAAGATACCAAAAACTGCAGTGACAAACAAACCAAATGAAGCCCAAAGTACTGCTGTTAACATCTATTCCTTCCCACAAGATGCAGCTTCAATGACTGAACCAAATGTCCTCCTAGTCACCTTTTCCCCAATTGAGCAAGAAAAGAAAAACTAACAGAGACAAGCTAAACAGGAGGAATAAATAAACTCATGAGCAAACACACATGAAGTACTCACCAAAAAAGTCTGTCCAAACAAAAACAAAAAAACTGTTCTCTTGCCACAAGAGTTAGATTAAGTTGATGGTCAAAGGTGTTAACTTGGGGGTGGTGCACAGGGACAGTGTCTAGGACAAAGAACCTACTCAGCTTCTTGGAATCATCACTAAATGTCCCTTGCCAGCTGAGTGCTGAGGAAACACAGGCAGAGAGTTCCTGGCTGTCTCACCAAATGTATGACCAAATTCAAGTCCATCTGCCTGAGGCACAGCAAACCCAATACATGATGAGACATTGAGTATACAATAGAGAAGGGTTTATTTAAGAGGGAGCCAGACAAGGAGAGGGAGAAGAAAAGCCTTGAATTTTCCTCCTAAAGGATAAAGTTCAGGGATACTTAAAGACAAATGAAATAGATCTGGGTAAAAAGTTGCAGCTGCACTTACTAGTCTGTAGATGTACTTATTAGTCCTGTTAAATCTTTGGTTACCGGTTTCAATATTTTAACTAACCACAGGGGTATAAAGGAGTCAGAGAAGAACACATAAACCTAAAACATAGCATGTAAGAAGATGATAAATTATATCAAAAAGAAAGGAAGAAAGGAAAGAAAGAAAGAAGGAAAAAAAAGATGTAAGAAAATATTGTAGGGGATGGGTGTGAAATGGTGGTCAAAATGGGCTTCCATAAGAAGGTGATGTCTGGGTCAAAACTTGCAGGAAATGAGAGAGATGCCTTGAGGATACCTGGTAGAAGGACAGTCAAAGAAGAAGGAACAGCAAGTGCAGAGGTTGTGATGAGGTTGACTTGGGATGTTCGTACAGGGAAAAGTCAGAGGAGTCAATTTTGCAGTTCTTGGTTCCTCTCCTGCTTGGGTTCCACAAGAGTCCAAAAAATGAGAGAGCCCACCCATGTGGTCAGTCTCTCTAGAAGAGATCCAAATTCAGAAGAGTGAAATATAGATCTGAAGAAGCAATCAGAAAACACCCCGTATAGATTGGTCCTTTTGCCCCTTGCATACACATCACTATAATGTATACTTGAAACTAATGGAACACTGTATGTTAACTAAGTAGAATTAAAATAAGAAATTAATACAAATGGCTATCATACACATGAAAAAATGTTTATCATCACTAGCCATCAGGGAGATTCAAACTAAAACCACATTGAAATACCACCTTACACCAGTTAGAATGGCCAAAATTAGCAAGATAGAAAACAACATGTGTTGGAGAGGATGTGGAGAAATGGGAGCCCTCTTACACTGTTGGTGGGAATGCAAGTTGGCACAGCCACTTTGAAGACACAGTGTGTAGACTCCTTAAGAAATTAAAAATAGAACTTCCCTATGACCCTGCAATTGCATTACTGGGTATTTACCCCAAAGATAAATGTGTAGTGAAAGAAGGGCTATCTGTACCCCAATGTTTATAGCAGCAATGGTCACGATCGCCAAAATGTGAAGATGCCCTTCAACAGATGAATGAATAAGGAAGATGTGGTCCATATACACTATGGAGTATTATGCCTCTATCAGAAAGGATGAATACCCAACTTTTGTAGCAACATGGATGGGACTGGAAGAGATTATGCTGAGTAAAGTAAGTCAAGTATAGTCAATTATCACATGGTTTCACTTATTTGTGGAGCATAACAAATAACATGGAGGACATGGGGAGATGCAGAGGAGAAGGGAGGTGAGGGAAATTGGAAGGGGAGGAGAACCATGAGAGACTATGGACACTGAAAAACAAACTGAGAGTTTTGAAGGGGCAGGGGGTGGGAGGTTGGGGGAACAAGGTGGTGGGTAATATAGAGGGCACATGTTACAAGGAGCACTGAGTGTGGTGCAAAAACAATGAATACTGTTACACTGAAAAGAAATTTTAAAAATCCTATAAAAAAAAGAAATTAAAAAAATTCTGTTTGATACATCTAGCATCTTGGAGACCTTGTTGCTTTATACTCCATCAGAGATTTCTTGACAATGAAACACACATGCACATACACATGTATATCTCACAAATATTCATACACTAACAGTGGAGTCTTAGGAAGAATTAACTTGACCAGAGCTAAAAATGCATATATCAAAAATTTTTTGGATATCTAATTTATAACTCTTCAACTGAACTTTAGGGGTTCCAATTTTATGAAGCATGATGAGTGTTCTGACACCTGAAACAAATTACCTTTTTGAAAAGCACTTTTTAAACTAAAACTGAATAGATTGTGCCAAGAACTATGCTAACTGCTTTCCATTTTTAACCCTCACAATAATCCTTCAAGTAAATGATATACAATTGACCCTTGAAATACAAAAGATTGAACTGCATGGGTTCACTTATACATAGATTTTTTCTTTTGACTTTTTTCTTTTTTTTAATTTATTTTCAGTTTAACAGTACTCATTTTTTTTGCACCACACCCAGTGCTCCATGCAATACGTGCTCTCTCTAATACCCACCATCTGTTTCCCCCAACCTCCCACCCCCCGCCCCTACAAAGTCCTCAGATTGTTTTTCAGAGTCCATAGTCTCTCATGGTTCACCTCCCCTTCTAATTTCCTAAGGGGGAAATACATAGCCTTCCAAGCCTCCCTCAAAAGAATTGAAAAATCCAGGACACACCAGCTGTCTCTACACCTTAAAGAACTGAACAAACAACAACAAATCAAACCAACTCCACATGTAAGAAGGGAAATCATCAAGATTAGAGCAGAGATCAATGAGGTAGAAACAAGAGATGAAATAGAACGTATCAATGAAACTAGAAGCTGGTCTTTTGAAAGAATCAATAAGATCGATAAACCATTGGCCACACTAATCCAAAAGAAAAGAGACAAAACCCAAATTCATAAAATTATGAATGAAAAGGGAGAGATCACAATGAACACCAAGGAAGTAGAAACAATCATCAGAAGTTATTATCAACAGTTATATGCCAATAAGCTAAGCAACGTAGATGAAATGGATGCACTCCTGGAAAACTATAAACTACCAAAATTGAACCAGGAAGATATCGACAACCTGAATAGACCAATGTCTAGTAATGAGATTGAAGCAGTGATCAAAAACCTCCCAAAAAACAAGAGCCCAGGACCTGATGGATTCCCTGGGGAATTCTACCAAACTTTCAAAGAAGAAATAACACCTATTCTCCTGAACCTCTTTCAAAAAATTGAAGCAGAAGGAAAACTTCCAGACTCTTTCTATGAAGCCAGCATTACCCTGATCCCCAAACCAGGCAAAGACCCTACCAAAAAGGAGAATTTCAGACCAATATCACTGGTGAATATGGATGCTAAGATTCTCAACAAGATCCTAGCAAAGAGGATCCAACAGCACATTAAAAAGTTTATCCACCATGACCAAGTGAAATTCATCCCTGGGCTACAAGGATGGTTAACATTCGCAAATCAATCAATGTGATAGAACAAACAATAAGAGAAGAGAGAAGAACCACGTGGTCCTCTCAATCAGTGCAGAAAAAGCACTTGACAAAATCCAGCATCCGTTCCTGATTAAAACGCTTCAAAGTATAGGGATAGAGGGAACATTCCTGAACTTCATAAAATCTGTCTATGAAAGACCCACAGCAAATATTATCCTCAATGGGAAAAAGCTTGTGTCCTTCCCATTGAGATCAGGAACACAACAAGGATGCCCACTCTCACCACTCTTGTTCAACGTCGCATTAGAAGTCCTAACAACAGCAATCAGACAACAAAGAGAAATAAACTGTATTCAAATTGGCAATGAAGGGAGTTGAGGGAAACTGGAAGGGGAGATGAACCATGAGAGACTATGGACTCTAAAAAAATAATCTGAGGGTTTTGAATGGGCGAGAGGGTGGGATGTTGGGGGATCCTGGTGGTGGGTATTATGGAGGGCACGTATGGCATGGAGCACTGGGTGTGGTGCATAAACAATGAATTGTGTTACACTGAAAAGAAATTTAAAAAAAAAGAATGCAGTCAAAAAAAATTGGCAATGAAGAAGTCAAACTTTCTCTCTTTGCAGATGACATAATTCTTTATATGGAAAACCCAAAAGACTCCACCCCCAAACTACTATAATTCATACAGAAATTCATCAAAATGGCAGGATACAAAGTCAATGTACAGAAATCACTTGCTTTCTTAAACACTAACAATGAAAACACAGAAAGGGAAATTAGAGAATAGATTCCATTTTCTATAGCACCAAGAACCATAAGCTACCTGGGAATAAATTTAACCAAAGTGGTAAAGGATATGTACTCGAGGAACTACAGAACACTCATCAAAGAAATTGAAGAAGACACAAAAAGATGGAAGAACATTCCATGCTCTTGGTTCGTAAAATAAACATTGTTAAAATGTCTATACTGCCTAGAGCAATCTATACTTTTAATGCCATTCTGATAAAAATTCGACGAGTATTCTTCAAAGAGCTGGAGCAAATAACCCTAAAATTTGTATGGAATCAGAAGAGACCCCAAATCGCTAAGGAGGTGGTCCATATACACTATGGAGTATTATGCCTCCATCAGAAAGGACAAATACCCAACTTTTGTAGCAACATGGACGGGACTGGAAGAGATTATGCTGAGTGAAATAAGTCAAGCAGAGAGAGTCAATCATCATATGGTTTCACTTATTTGTGAAGCATAACAAAAAGCATGGAGGACATGGAGAGTTGGAGAGAAGGGGGTTGGGGTAAATTGGAAGGGGAGGTGAAACATGAGAGACTATGGACTCTGAAAAACAATCTGAGGGGTTTGAAGTGGCAGGGGAGTGGGAGGTCGGGATACAGGTGGTGGGTATTATAGAGGGCACGGATTTCATGGAGCACCTGGGTGTGGTGAAAAAATAACAATACTGTTATGCTGAAAATAAATAAATGAAAAAAATAAAAAATTTAAAAAAAATACATGAATACTGTTATGCTAAAAAAAATAAAAAAGGAAATATTGAAAAACAAAAATAAGATGGGTGGCATCACGCTACCAAATTTCAAGCTTTACTACAAAGCTGTGATCACCAAGACAGCATAGTCCTGGCATAAAAGCAGACACATAGAACAGTGGAACAGAGTAGAAAGCCCAGATATGGACCCTCAACTCTATGCGCAAATCATCTTTGACAAAGCAGGGAAAAATATACAGTGGAAAAAAGACAGTCTCTTCAGTAAATGGTGCTGGGAAAACTGGACAGCTATATGTAGAAGAATGAAACTCGACCATTCTCTTACACCATACACAAAGATAAACTCAAAATGGATAAAAGACCTCAACGTGAGTCAGGAATCCATCAGAATTCTAGAGGAGAACATAAGCAATAACCTCTTCAATATCAGCCACAGCAACTTCTTTCAGGATATGTCTCCAAAGGCAAAGGAAACAAAAGCAAAAATGAACTTTTGGGCCTTCATCAAGATCAAAAGCTTCTGTACAGCAAAGGATACAGCCAACAAAACAAAGAGGCAACCCACAGAAGGGGAGAAGATATTTTCAAATGACAGTACAGACAAAAGGTTGATATCCAAGATCTATAAAGAACTCCTCAAACTCAACACACAAAAAAACAGATAATCATATCAAAAAATGGGGAGAAGATATGAAGAGACACTTCTCCAGTGAAGAGATGCAAATGGTTATCAGACACATGAAAAAATGTTCATCATCACTAGCCCTTAGGGAGATTC
>NC_081569.1:21949113-21953426 GCF_022355385.1 Mustela nigripes
CATCCTTGTTGTGTTCCTGATCTCAATGGGAAGGACACAAGCTTTTTCCCATTGAGGATAATATTTGCTGTGGGTCTTTCATAGACAGATTTTATGAAGTTCAGGAATGTTCCCTCTATCCCTATACTTTGAAGCGTTTTAATCAGGAACGGATGCTGGATTTTGTCAAGTGCTTTTTCTGCACTGATTGAGAGGACCACGTGGTTCTTCTCTCTTCTCTTATTGTTTGTTCTATCACATTGATTGATTTGCGAATGTTAACCATCCTTGTAGCCCAGGGATGAATTTCACTTGGTCATGGTGGATAAACTTTTTAATGTGCTGTTGGATCCTCTTTGCTAGGATCTTGTTGAGAATCTTAGCATCCATATTCACCAGTGATATTGGTCTGAAATTCTCCTTTTTGGTAGGGTCTTTGCCTGGTTTGGGGATCAGGGTAATGCTGGCTTCATAGAAAGAGTCTGGAAGTTTTCCTTCTGCTTCAAATTTTTGAAAGAGGTTCAGGAGAATAGGTGTTATTTCTTCTTTGAAAGTTTGGTAGAATTCCCCAGGGAATCCATCAGGTCCTGGGCTCTTGTTTTTTGGGAGGTTTTTGATCACTGCTTCAATCTCATTACTAGATATTGGTCTATTCAGGTTGTCGATATCTTCCTGGTTCAATTTTGGTAGTTTATAGTTTTCCAGGAGTGCATCCATTTCATCTACGTTGCTTAGCTTATTGGCATATAACTGTTGATAATAACTTCTGATGATTGTTTCTACTTCCTTGGTGTTCATTGTGATCTCTCCCTTTTCATTCATAATTTTATGAATTTGGGTTTTGTCTCTTTTCTTTTGGATTAGTGTGGCCAATGGTTTATCGATCTTATTGATTCTTTCAAAAGACCAGCTTCTAGTTTCATTGATACGTTCTATTTCATCTCTTGTTTCTACCTCATTGATCTCTGCTCTAATCTTGATGATTTCCCTTCTTACGTGGGAAGTTGGTTGATTTCTTGCTGATTCTCCAGTTCTTTAAGATGTGGAGACAGCTGTTGTATTCTGGATTTTTCAATTCTTTTTGAGCGAGGCTTGGATGGCTATGTATTTGCCCCTTAGGACTGCCTTTGCTGTATTCCATAGGTTTTGGATTGAAGTGTCTTCATTCTCATTGGTTTCCATGAATTGTTTAATTTCTTCTTTGATCTCCTGGTTGATCCAAGCATTCTTTTTTTTTTTTTTTAAGATTTATTTATTTATTTGACAGAGAGAGATTATAAGTAGGCAAAGAGGCAGGCAGAGAGAGAGAGGAGGAAGCGGGCTCCCTGCTGAGCAGAGAGCCCGATGCAGGACTCGATCCCAGGACCCTGAGATCATGACCTGAGCCGAAGGCAGTGGCTTAACCCACTGATCCACCCAGGCGCCCTGATCCAAGCATTCTTAAGTAAGCTGGTCTTTAGCTTCCAGGTGTTTGAGTTCTTTCTGAACTTTTCCTTGTGATTGAGCTCCAGTTTCAAAACATTGTGATCTGAGAGTATGCAGGGAATAATTTCAGTCTTTTGGTATCGGGTGAGTCCTGATTTGTGACCCAGTATGTGGTCTCTTCTTGAGAAGGCTCCATGTGAACTTGAGAAGAATGAGTATTCTGTTGTTTTAGGGTGGAATGTTCTGTATATATCTATGAGGTCCATCTGGTCCAATGTGTCATTCAATGCTCTTGTTTCTTTATTGATTTTCTGCTTCGATGATCTGTGTTTTGGTCAGATAAGTGAGTTAAGATCTACTGCTATTAATGTATTCATATAAATATGACTCTTTATCTTGATTAATAGTTTTCTTACGTAATTGGCTGCTTCCATATTGGGGGCATAAATATTTACAATTGTTAGATCATCTTGGTGGATGCTCCCTTCAAGAATTATGTAGTGTGGGGGAGAAGTCAAGATGGCGAAGTAGCAGGCTGAGACTACTTCAGCTAGCAGGAGATCAGCTAGATAGCTTATCTAAAGATTGCAATCACCTGAAAACCCATAGGCAGATGGAAGAGAAGAACAGTAATTCTAGAAACAGAAAAACAACCACTTTCTGAAAGGTAGGACTGGCGGAAGAGTGAATCCAAAAGCGACAGCAAAATAGACCCCGGGGAGAGGGGCTGGCTCCCGGCAAGCGGCGGAGCAACAGAACACAAAATCAGGACTTTTAAAAGTCTATTCCGCTGAGGGACATCACTCCAGAGGCTAAACGGGGGCAAAGCCCATGCAGGGGCAGTGTGGCCTCAGGTCCTGCAGGGTTACAGAAGGATTGGGGGTGTCTGAGTGTCGCAGAGCTTGAGGGTATTGGAACAGGAAAACCAGCTACAGAGACAGAGCCAACAGTAAGCTCACAGCTCGGGGTTACCTTGAACCAACCGCAGGCTCGGTGAGCTCGGAGCGCGGCCAGTGGTCAGGCAGACGGGAGTTACTGGGCACTGTTCTCTGAGGGCGCACTGAGGAATGGGGCGGGGCTCTCGGCTCCTCCGGGCTGGAGACAAGGAGGCCGGCATTTGTATTCCTGTCCTCTGGAACTCTATGGAAAGCGCTGAGGGAACAAAAGCTCCTGAAAGCAAACCCGAGCGGATAACTCAGCCCGGCCCCTGGTAAGGGCGGTGCAATTCCACCTGGGGCAAAGACACTTGAGAATCACTACACCAGGCCCCTCCCCCAGAAGATCAGCAAGAAATCCAGCCAAGACCAATTTCACCTATCAAGGAGTGCGGTTGCAATACCAAGGAGAGCAGCAGAATTCCAGAGGAGGAGAAAGCAAAGCACGGAACTCATGGCTTTTTCCCTATGATTTTTTAGTCTTGCAGTTAATTTAATTTTTTTCTTTTTCATTTTTTTCTCTTCTTCTGCTAAAATTTTTTTTAACTTTTACCTTTTTCTTTTTTAACGTTTTTTAACTAGTTTATCTAATATATATATTTTTCTTTTTTATACTTTTCTTTGTTCATTGTCTTTTTTAAATTCTTTTCTTTTTTTTTTTCTTTTTTTCTTTTTCTTTCTTTCTTTTTGAACCTCTTTTTATCCCCTTTCTCCCCCCTCACGATTTGGAATGTCTTTTGATTTGGTTAAAGCATATTTTCCTGGGGTTTTTGCCACCCTTTTAGTATTTTACTTGCTCCTTCATATACTCTTATCTGGAAAAAATGACAAGGCAGAAAAATTCACCACAAAAAAAAAAAAAAAAGAACAAGAGGCAGTATCGAAGGCTAGGGACTTAATCAATACAGACGTTGGTAATATGTCAGATCTAGAATTCAGAATTACAATTCTCAGGGTTCTAGCCGGGCTTGAAAAAGGCATGGAAGATATTAGAGAAACCCTCTTGGGAGATATAAAAGACCTTTATGGAGAAATAAAAGAACTAAAATCTAACCAAGTTGAAATCAAAAAAGCTATTAATGAGGTGCAGTCAAAAATGGAGGCTCTCACTGCTAGGATAAATGAGGCAGAAGAAAGAATTAGCGATATAGAAGACCAAATAGCAGAGAATAAAGAAGCTGAGCAAAAGAGGGACAAACAGCTACTGGACCATGAGGGGAGAATTCGAGAGATAAGTGACACCATAAGACAAAACAACATTAGAATAATTGGGATTCCAGAACAAGAAGAAAGAGAGAGGGGAGCAGAAGGTATACTGGAGACAATTATTGGGGAGAATTTCCCCAATATGCCAAAGGGAACTAGCAACAAAATTCAGGAGTTTCAGAGAACACGCCTCAAAATCAATAAGAATAGGCCCACACCCCATCACCTTATAGTAAAATTTACAAGTCTTAGTGACAAAGAGAAAATCCTGAAAGCAGCTCGGGAAAAGAAGTCTGTAACATACAATGGTAAAAATAATAGATTGTCAGCTGACTTATCCACAGAGACCTGGCAGGTCAGAAAGAGCTGGCATGATATTTTCAGAGCACTAACGGAGAAAAAACATGCAGCCAAGAATACTATATCTAGCTAGGCTATTATTGAAAATAGAAGGAGAGATTAAAAGCTTCCAGGACAAACAAAAACTGAAAGAATTTGCAAACACCAAACCAGCTCTACAGGAAATATTGAAAGGGATCCTCTAAGCAAAGAGAGAGCCTAAAAGTGGTAGATCAGAAAGGAACAGAGACCATATACAGTAACAGTCACCTTACAGGCAATACAATGGCACTAAATTCATATCTCTCAATAGTTACCCTGAATGTTAATGGGCTAAATGCCCAATCAAAAGACACAGGGTATCAGAATGGATAACAAAACAAAACCCATCTATATGTTGCCTCCAAGAAACTCATTTTAAGCCCGAAC
>NC_081569.1:21956426-21956538 GCF_022355385.1 Mustela nigripes
AAAATGAAATTGGACCATTTCCTTACACCACACACGAAAATAGACTCAAAATGGATGAAGGACCTCAATGTGAGAAAGGAATCCATCCAAATCCTTGAGGAGAACACAGGCA
>NC_081569.1:21956638-21970187 GCF_022355385.1 Mustela nigripes
TGTTTCCTTTGCTGTGCAAAGGAAACAGTTAACAAAATCAAAAGACAACTGACAGAATGGGAGAAGATATTTGCAAACAATATATCAGATATATGACTAGTGTCCAAAATCTATAAAGAACTTAGCAAACTCAACACCCAAAGAACAAATAATCCAATCAAGAAATGAGCAGAGACATGAACAGACATTTCTGCAAAGACATCCAGATGGCCAACAGACACATGAAAAAGTGTTCCATATCACTCGGCATCAGGGAAATACAAATCAAAACCACAATGAGATATCACCTCACACCAGTCAGAATGGCTAAAATAAACAAGTCAGGAAATGCAGATGCTGGTGAGGATGTGGAGAAAGGGAAACTCTTCTACACTGTTGGTGGGAATGCAAGCTGGTGCAACCACTCTGGAAAACAGCATGGAGCTTCCTCAAAATGTTGAAAATAGAACTGCCCTATGACCCAGCAATTGCACTATTGGGTATTTACCTTAAAGATAAAAACGTAGTGATCCAAAGAGGCACGTGCACCTGAATGTTTATAGCAGCAATGTCCACAATAGCCAAACTATGCAAAGAACCTGGATGACCATCAACAGATGAATGGATCAAGAAGATGTGGTATATATACACAATGGAATACTATGCAGCCATCAAAAGAAATGAAATCTTGCCATTTGCGACTACGTGGATGGAACTAGAGCATATCATGCTTAGTGAAATAAGTCAAGCGGAGAAAGACAACTATCATATAATCTCCCTGATATGAGGAAGTGGTGATGCAACATGAAGGCTTTAGTGGGTAGGAGAAGAATCAATGAAACAAGATGGGATTGGGAGGGAGACAAACCATAAGTGACTCTTAATCTCACAAAACAAACCGAGGGTTGCTGGGGGGAGGGGGGTTGGGAGGGGGGGGGTTGGGTTATAGACATTGGGGGGGGTGTGTTTTGGTGAGTGCTGTGGGGTTTGTGGACCTGGCGATTCACGGACCTGTACCCCTGGCGTAAAAATATATGTTTATAAAAAATAAAAAATAAATAAAAATAAATAAAAAAAGAATGGGGGAAAAAAAAGAATTATGTAGTGTCCTTCTTTATCTCTGACTACAGTCTTTAGTTTAAAATGTAATTTACCTGATATGAAAATTGCTACCCCGGCCTTCTTTTGAGGCCCGTTGGCATGAATGATGCTTCTCCATCCTTTCACTTTTAGTCTGGGTTTATCTTTAGGTTCAAAATGGGTCTCTTGTAGACAGCATATGGAGGGGTCCTGTCTTTTTTTCCAATCTGCAACCCTGTGTCCTTTTATGGGTGCATTTGTGCCACTCACATTGATAATGATTATTGATAGATATGTTTTTATTGACATCGTGTTACCCTTGAAGTCTTTCTTTCGGTAGATTGTCTCTATATTTCTGTTCAAAGCTGTTCTTAGGATTTTTTCTCTTTTATAGAACCACCCTTAATATTTCCTGCAGCAAGTATAAGATTTATATACTATCAGGACAAATACAAATATACAGAAATACTGGAGGAAGAAAAAGATGGGAGAGTGATTATAAATTCTCAGTGTGGGTGAGGAATGTTATTTTGATTCTTCTTGGATGTATCTTGATATCTTTGTTAAAAGACTCAACTTTTCTAAGATAAAGGGGGATTAAAAACTGGTTTACCTATAGGGATAGCATTGATTGGGGGAAAGGGGATTACCTTGAAGTTTAACTTTATATGAATATTAGAAAATAAAAATAAAAAAGAATAAACTAGACTAAACTAAACTAAAATTTTTTAAAATTTTAAAAAAAATAGAGAAGCAAAGGAAAGACATGGGTATGTGTCAAAAAGTTCAGGTTAGAAGGTTATGGTCTTTATGTACTGGACATCTCTTTGTAATGGTAAATAGGTTAAAAAATTATCTATGTATATAAAAAAAAATGAACCAGAATAGTGGGAACGAGTTAAAAATAAAAGTTGTATCTGTGAAGTAGTGGTGGTTGTTTTTGTCATCTTTTTTTTTTTTTTTTTTCCTGGTTGGCTTTCTGGGGGAGGGGCCTGCCACATGGATTTTCAGTCCATGATGTTCCTCCTGCCCCCCTCAAGGGGGTGGACTCTGAGGAAACTCGTTTTTCAGGCTTTTGTTCTCTGGAAATTTTTTTTTTCATTTGTTCTCTCGCCTTGATAGCTTTTGATGGTTTTTGGAGGTTTAGAGGAAAGCAAACCACACCCTGCTCTCCCTCTCAGAAAGAAGCCTCAGTTTGTTCCCCTCTGGGTCTCCAGAGCACATTAAGTTTCCCCTCTTCAGCTGGCAGGGTAGGTTCCGAATCATGGTTCCTGGAGATGCAGGATCTCCTGCTTGTACCCAAAACCACAGCAGTGGTGGCTGTCTGGGCAGCTCCAGACTGCCAGAGAGGATTCTAGCAGTGATCTCACACTGAGATTTTCCTACTGGCCCAGGCTGGGAGTGCCTGGTCTTTCCGGGTCTGAGAGCACTGGGCTTGCATGCACCTCTCTCACAGGAGGGTGTGGGGCGCGTGCATCTCAGTCTCTGATAGCCCAGAGCAGCATTCTGCCATCTGACGAGGCTCCCAGCCCCTCACGGGAGCCAGACCCTATGCGTTCTTGGGTGCACTGGTGGCTCAGGGACCAAGACCTGGTTTCTCCACCACACTCTTTCTGGCTCAGTGCCAGGGGAGGCTGTCTTGGGTCCAGGGACTTGAGCCCTTTTCCCTAACTACCCTGATTCCCACAATTTCCCCCACAATCCTTTGCTCTTTTTGAGTGCTTTCAACCAAACTCCAAGTTAATACTGGTCCCCAGATGCAGGGGACTCTCATATTGGGGTATTACTTTCTAATCTGTTGCCTCTGGTGGCTCCCTCCCTCTTTTGTTTATCTTCTGATATCAGTCCATTGTTCTTGCTATGCTTTACCTGCCTACTGGCATCTTCTGCCCCTGTAGAGATCCAGACATGTACATGATCTCAGGCTGATTTCATGGATGATCAGAGTTCTTTGGTAGGTAATCAGCTCACTTTAGGGTACAGGTTGAAATGGTGCCTCCTCCTACTTCCCTGCCATCTTGTCTCAGTCTACATCATTAGTTTTTGATGTAGTGTTCCAGGATTCATTGTTGTTGCATGATTTTCTTAATAATATTTTTCTTTCTTCTTGCTTTATTGTAAAAATGCAGTACATAATACATATAGCATACAGAAGATGTGTTACCTATTTATGTTATCATTAAGGCTTCTGGTCAACAATAGGCTGATAGGAGTTGAATTTGGGGGACTCAAAGTTAATAATGGATTTTTCCACTCTGTGTGGGTATCAGCACCCCTAGCCCTCCTATTGTTCAAGGGTCACTGTATTTCCAAATTACAGAGAAGCAAACCAAAACACAGAAAAATCAGATAATTTGCTCAAGGCCAACTAGCAAGTGGCAAATAAGAAGTTTTGGTTTAAGGAGGGCACATATTGCATGGAGTACTGTGTATGGTGCATAAATAATGAATCTTGGAACACTGAAAAAATCTAGTGAAATACGTCAAGCAGAGAGAGTCAATTATCATAAGATTTAACTTACTTGTGGAGCATAAGGAATAACATGAAGGACACTGGGAGTTGGAGTGGAGAAGTGAGTTGGTGGAAATCAGAGAGGGAGACAAACCATGAGAGACTGTGGATTCTCAGAAACAACCTGAGGGTTTTGGAGGGGAAAAGGGTGGGGAGTTGGGAAAGCCTGGTGGTAGGTATTAAGGAGGGCATATATAGCATGGGACACTGGGTGTGGTGCATAAAATTGAATCCTGGAACACTGAAAAATAAGATAAAATTAGATTAAAATAAAAAAAAAACACAAAAACAACAACAACAAAACAAGAAGAAAGAAGTATCAGTATAAGATCCACAGCATTAAGAGAATGAAAATAAATGTAATTGTTCAGGAAAATTTATACACTTTGCTCATATATTGGGGAGGCTGTAGCTGATAAATTAAGAATACACAGATTATGGTCTTCTGTATGAAGAAGCACAAACCACCCACACAATGTCAGCCAACAACTCCCTCAGCATCCTAGCTGCCACTTTGGGGAAGTGAAAACCCTCAGGTCATTTTGATTGACAGTTTCATGGCATTCACACAAAAGAAGTAAAGTCACAATATTTATTATTTATCAATTCCAGAAACAGGGGAAGGCAATGAACCAGAATGAATCAGCCCTCCATCTGGGGTCACAAGCCATCAGAAGATGGAGATCGGGGTGGCAAGTACAGGTTACTTCTAATGTGGTTAGGGCAGAGGTCACTAATATTTTATCAGGTCAGCTCTAAGTGTTTATTCTAAAAGGTGCCCCAAGAAAGGCAAAGCAAGAACTTAAGGGTAGAATCCTAAATTCAGGTCATATCTTTATTTAAATCCCTAAATTTAGAATGTGACCATTATTGTCATAAAATAAAGCAACTCAGAATAGCTAGCTATTTTCTCATCACAGTTAACCCCATGGTGCCTACTCATTAGTCTTTAGGGAAAATCATGGATGTGGTCTAGATTGGAGACATTGAAAAGCCACCATCAGGGTTTTGGCTTCCCAGTTCATGAACTGTCTAAGAAAAACAAAAATATTAATCAACAATATAGACACATGATAGTTTCAAATCCTATTCATAACCATCTTCCCTCCATTTGCTGGGGTCCAGCCAAGAAAATAAATCTGAGTCTTCAGATACAGTTAAGGTCAGTTTTTTATTTGAACTTAGGTGAGCTGCTTGCATCTGTTGGGACATCTTTTGTGAATTTGTCCAAAACTATTAATATACATGCACCAGGTGGTGTCCTTTATAGTGCACACACATCCTTCCTTGGCCAATAAGCAGCCTAAGCTAAACAGTTATTCAAAACCTTCTGTGCTAAAGAATCATGAAGCTGTGTATCCAGGATGGCTTACAGGTTAGTATTTGCCTTAATACTTTGCTGTTATGTGCCCATAACAATCGCACCTAACCAAGTCCCTGTGAGGGACAGTAGCATCCCCAACATAGTGGGGATGAGTAACTGTACAGTTGTGACATAAGAAGGCAGAGAGACAGATTGCAGGTTCTATTCACTGATTATTTAGAATAGTCCCAGGGAATGTAATTACATTGGTGTGACATACAGGACTCCCTGGTAGCTGGCAGGGATGCAAACTCATTGGAGGTTGAGGGAAGGAAAGGTGTACCTATGGAGAACTGTGTATGTGTGATGATCCCAGGGGCACTGGACACACAGTGGAAGCCAAGCATTTGATGAGGAAGATGAAATAAGTTGTGATTCCCCAGTATGGTTGGGCCATGAAGTCCAAGGCAGTGGGACTATTCTCCTTGCAGTTAGATATAGTTCATACTCATGCAAATGGTGTTGGTCTGGGAAGATACAGAGAATTATTAAGGGCCTATGGGGGCTCCTGCCAAGTGCCACATACTATTTAGCAGTGTCTTGTATGGAAACGTTGAGTACTAGAGTGTGGTGGCAAGCTGCAGAGGTGTCTTCAGTTGGGCAAATGGGGGTCAGAGTCAGTAAGTCAGCCAGTAGGCCACTAACTAGGGAAAAAAGACTTTGTTGAGCCTATAACATGCCCAGTAACCACAGAAGACCCCCAAATGAGCTCTGGTTTCTGCCCATTGCATAACAATATTAAGATGATTGGAGGGGGACAGGAGGATTGTGAAGCCCTGGCTGGTGACTGCAGGGAAATGTCCTCTTAAGGTTATGTAGGTCCTGAAAGACCCTAAATCTGGGGTCCAGAACCCCAACATCTGGTGTTGTTTGGTAGGGGCAACATCTACAGCCTGGAAGGAGACTTTCCACAAGAAATTAAATTCACTAATCCACAATAGTATACATAATATAGACCAATCTAATGGGTGTGGTGAGGGAAAACAACTAAGCAAAGTGCTTTAAAGGGGTCCCCATCGGGGCGCCTGGGTGGTTCAGTGGGTTAAAGGGGTCCACATGACCAAAAAGGTTATAAGGCTAGGCAATACCTTGGGTGTTCAAAGCTCAAAGATGCAGTGGAAAGAACCTGGCAATGAAAGTATTGCCTCACACTACAACTGCAAGCATTGTAGTAAGCAAGGGAACCCTTGGGGGATCACATAGGTAACTCTGTAAAATGCCACTCAAGGGAGTCATCAGCAAGGAACTTAGAAAAACAATTGTTTGTTTCAGCAAAAAAGTCCCAGGGAGTCCTCACTACCATCAGCTGCCAGGTCTTCCTAGGTTTAATTTCTGCTATGATGGAGGCAGTATTCAGGATGAAGTCGTATCCCTCCATGTTTTGGGCTGGAACATTCTCATCTTTCAAATCTTGTTGTGCCATGCTGTCAGAGTTGTTATATGTTGGATTGTCATGTCCTGCCCCATCATGGACTGGCACACTGTTATCTCCAGCATTGTTGTAGGTGGAAGAATCTATTTCAGAGGTAGTTGGTTGTTCCAGGGACCTACCAAGGAGAAATGAGGGGCCAAGGCATCTAACAGAGTCACATGGATTTGGGATGCCCTGATTAAGTTTTGCTTGCACCACTGGGAACATCTACTGGTAGCAGAAATTCTCAGGAAGTTTTGGGGACCCCTGGAAATATACCATGAAAATGATTAGTTGGTATTCTGTGAGGCATAGGAGGTCTCAATCATAAATAATATGGGTTAGAGGAACACACAGAGTGGTTTGAAGAAAATTTAGTTATATTCTTCTTACAATCTAATGATTGACCCCATATCATAAGAGATGTGTCTGAATTCAACATATCTGTTAGCCAATTAGAGTTGAAATTATGGCAATGTAATGGCAAGTACCTGGAATTATTTCTACTTTCTGTGGGAGGTATGTTAGAAGAAATAAGTCATCTACTAAAACTACTATACATTGGAATTCAACTGGAATTTTTATATCAAGTTGAGTAAGCATGTTCCAGCAGCAACATAATGTGTCTCTATTCTTCCAGTGCACCAGGGTTATTGATGATGAGGGAATCATAACTAACTACCTGTTCCTGGTTGGGTCACCAGTAAATACTGAAGGTGAGATGGCTGACATTTTAAATCTCTAAAGCAGGTATTAGAGAGGGCACGTATTGCATGGAGCACTGGGTGTGGTGCAAAAACAATGAATACCAGTACGGTGAAAAGAAATTTTAAAAATGTTCAGAAAAATATAAATAATATTGTCCTATCAGATGAAGTAATCAGATTCCCCTGTAATAACAATCATAAATAGCATGGCCAGGCACAGCCATTTAGGAATACATTTATTGTTCTGTAACTTAAGGAGCAAGAATTTTAAAATATTCTGGATTTTTCAAATTTTTTTTGAGGGAGGATTGGATGGCTATGTATTTCCCCCTTAGGAATTGAATCTATGAACCTATGTTGAATCCCATAGGTTTTGGGCCGAAGTGTCTTCATTCTCATTGGTTTCCATGAATTTTTTAAGTTCTTCTTTGATCTCCTGGTTGATCCAAGCATTCTTAAGCAAGTTGGTCTTTAGCTTCCAGGAGTTTGAGTTCCTTCCAAACTTTTCCCTGTGATTGAGCTCCAGTTTCAAAACATTGTGATCTGAGAATATGCAGGGAATAATCTCAGTCTTTTGGTATCGGTTGAGTCCTGATTTGTGACCCAGTATGTGGTCTATTCTGGAGAAGGTTCCATGTGCACTTGAGAAGAATGAGTATTCTGTTGTTTTAGGGTGGAATGTTCTCTATATATCTATGAGGTCCATCTGGTCCAATGCGTCATTCAATGCTCTTGTTTCTTTATTGATTTTCTGCTTCAATGATCTGTCTATTACTGAGAGGCACATTAAGATCTCCTATTAATGTATTCCTATTAATATGACTCTTTATCTTGATTAATAGTTTTCTTATGTAATTGGCTGCTCCCATATTGGAGGCATAGATATTTACAATTGTTAGATCATCTTGGTGGATAGTCCCTTTAAGGATTATGTAATGTCCTGTATCTCTGACTACCCCGGCCTTCTTTTGAGGCCCATTGGCATGAAAGATGCTTCTCCATCCCTTCACTTTCAGTTTGGGTGTATGTTTAAGTTCGAAATGGGTCTCTTGTAGACAACATATGGACGGGTCCTGTCTTTTTTTTCCAATCTGCAATCCTGTGTCATTTTATGGGCGCATTATGCCATTCACATTGAGAGTAATTATTGATAAATATGTTTTTATTGACATCGTATTACCTTTGAAGTCTTTCTTTCTGTAGATTGTCTTCATATATTTCTGTTCAATGATATTTTTAGTATAGAGCCTCTTTACTACCCTGCAATTGCACTACTGGATATTTACCCCAAAGATACAGATACAGGGGCGCCTGGGTGGCTCAGTCGTTCGACTCAGGTCATGATTCCAGGGTCCTGGGATCAAGCCCTGCATCCGCCTCCCTGCTCAGCAGAAGGGCTGCTTCTCCCTCTGCCTGGTGCTCCCCCTACTTGTGTGTGTGCTCTCTCTCTCTCTTTTTCACTATCAAACAAATAAATAAAATATTAAAAAAAAGATACAGATACAGAAAAGAAGGGCCATCTGTACCAATGTTTATAGCAACAATGGCCATGGTCGCCAAACTCTGGAAAGAACCAAGATGCTCTTCAATGGAAGAATGGATAAGGAAGATCCATTCCATATGTGGTCCATATACACTATGGAGTATTATGCCTCCATAAGAAAGGATGAACATGGTCAGATCTGGAAGAGATTATGCTGAATGAAATAAGTCAAACAGAGAGAGTCAATTATCATACGGTTTTACTTATTTGTGGAGCATAACAAATAACATGGAGGACATAGGGAGATGGAGAGGAGAAGGAGGTTGAGGGAAATTGGAAGGGGAGATGAACCATGAGAAACTATGGACTCTGAAAAACAATCTGAGGGTTTTGAAGGGGCATGGGTGGGAGGTTGGGGAAGCCACGCAGTGAGTATTATGGAGGGCACATATTGCATGGAGCACTGGGTGTGGTGCATAAACAATGACTTCTGTTATGCTGAAAGGAAATTTAAAAAAAAAAGAATTTTAAAATACCATTATGGCATTCAATAATGCCAGAGACCTGTGGTCAGGATGGAAGTTGAACTTTCCATTGGGTACCCTGTAGGAGATCTCAATGCTATGATATATGGATATAAAATTAGATCCTTTATCAGATGTAGTCAAAAAAGAAAGAAATCACCTGCTCTGCAAAGGTATTTCTGGTGGGTGTAGCAAGCACTAGGCCAGTAAAAGTATGCATATATGTAAAGGTGGAACAGGTAGTGTCCGAAGATGTAGGAAGCATCCATATGAAATCAACCTGCCAGCAGCTAAAAGGGCAGTTTCTTCTTTGAGGGAAGCATGAGGTCTCCAGTGTTTTGTTTAGGCAATAAATTGCAATTCAAAGTAATGTGTTTTGAAAGCACTAACATAACTGGAAAGCTCCTATGGCAGACTCAGGCTAGTGTGGCAGCATTTCTCCCATGATCCAAAGACATATAGGACCATTTGCCCAGGGAATCAGGAGAATAGATGTGGTGACAAATAAATTCCAGAATGATGGAGTTGGGAACTGATTGAGGGGAATGATGGGGAGACCATGGTTTCATGGTAGCTGATAGGGTCAACTGAATTGTTGGTCTAGGTGACTAAGAGTCCTGAAGTGGTGATCTGGATTCTAGAAAGGTATCTGATTTATGATTAAAAATAGCCTCTGTTGAGGTAGCATTTACATGTGCTGAAACCTAGGGAATTTTGGCTGTGAATCGTGCCTGGAGAATATTCCTCCAAATTGGGAAACCTCAAATGGGATGTCCTTAAATGTGAAAATCATCCAACTGTCATTGACTGGACCAAAAGACCATCTTGTTAGAAACTGCCCATGAGTCAGTGAAAATTTGTACAAAAGCTTGTTATGGACAATAGTTCTCTGTACATCATTTGTACTACCACAGACCCAGCAAGCTGAGCCCACCTAACATACTTGTCTCTGGTAAGTGTGGTGTCACTGGTCAAGTGGCACACTGCCACTCTCAAACAGGTTTTGCTGAGTATCATGAGGTAGTTCCACTGTGAGGTACACAGACTCCCTCTTTCTTACCTGGTAACTCTTCCTAGGGGCTAACCCAGGTCACATGAGGCTTAAGCAATGGAGGTGATGCCACCAGTTTCTCAAGGTTCATGGGCAGGTGGCTGAGTTGTGAAGAGGTCATATCACTTTGTTATTTGGAAAGACCTGCCCTTTCAAGTTTAGTCCATTCTTGAAAGTATCATTTCCAATTTAGCAAAGAAGCATTTGTGGCTGTGAAAAATAGTTGTGGATGTCTCATGACATAATAGTATGTCTCATGACATAATAGTAATGTGAGTACATAGGAGAACAGGCTCTGATTCTATAAGGGCCTCTGTTTCCAACAAAGCCCAATTAGCAGCCAGAATTTGACATTTTATGGAGTGTTTCAGGCAGCTGTGGAAGATGTAAAAAGACAAAAAAGCTTTTGGGGAGCCAGGAAAATTGTGTTTAGTCCATTGACTCTAGGATGTATAGTCCACGGTGGCAGGTGCTCAACCAGGAATAAGAAGCCAGTGGGAACAAGGAAAACTTGGCGAATTTGCTTTTGTGCCTGCTTATTGTTCAACATCTCCCCAATATAATGTTACTGTGTTAATGTATCAAGAATGATGGGTAAGTGTGGTATGTATTGCTTCTGAAATGTGAAGAGATTTAAGAGGTGTCAGGCTTGCCCTCACATGGTGGGAGGCTGAATAGTTAATAATTTATGTTTAACAGTGAGCAGAATTTTCCAGCCTTCACAGGACCAGCTAATGCTCAGAAATTTAACAATTGTGGCTGGCCTTTGAATTTAATGTGAGCAACAGTGCAACCTCTGTGTTGCAGACTGGCCACTAGCCATGTCACAGTCTCATGAACCATATCCTTCAAGGGACCCTGGATTATAATGTCATTCATATAGCGCCAGATGGTGCCAGGGGACACTGTAAGGGCATCCAGGTCTTGCCTACCATGACTGTGGGCAAGAGAGGGCTGTTAAGATAGCCTATATGAGGCTGGGTAAAGATGTATTGCATGTCATCAAAAGGGAAAGTGGACTGCAGCTGGGATGCCTCATGATCAATACTGAAAGAGATATATTAGTTAGATTGATCATGCAAAGTAGTTCCTTGTAATCCGTTGGATGTCCTCAATTAACTAGATAATGTTGGGAAGGGAGTCTTAATTCAGGGCATCTAAACATTTAAATTTTGGTAGTCAACTATAAGGCAACACTCATTAGTAGAGAGCTTTAATACTGGCCAAAAGGGGGAATTGAAAGGAGAAATGGTATGTTTAGTGACTCCTTCCTTTGATAAATCTTGAATTATGGGTTGTAATTCCTCAGTCCCCTGTCACAAAAGATATCAGGGGATATTTACAATCTTAACTGGGAGTGCCAGTCTTATGGTCTTTCAATGTACAGCTTCCAACAAGACTTTGGGTTTGTTCCAAATGGTGTGGTTGTGTGTCAAGTCATCCATACTTATAACAAGAAAGGGTAGGGTCAAAAGGGCCAAAACCAGTAAAAGATTTTTAATAAACATTGTTGCAGTAGTTATATCCAATGGAAGTTGAGTGCCTACTATCCTGCTTGTTATATCTTGTTACTTAAAGCGTGCTCTCTGCTCTCCTAGGAAGCAGTGTAATTGACTCTTGTGTCAATGAGAGTTGTAAAAAATAGTTTATGTGCATTCCAATGGACAATTAAAGAAGTATTTAGGTGGTTGTTCCCTGGAGGAGGAAAAAGCTCCCAGAACTTCTGGGTCCTTAAGTAAAGGGCTTTGGTGTTGTCATTCTTAGAGGTCAAGGTACAGGATCCTAGCTCTTGCAGCTGGGGCTGGGGGATTTCCATAGATGAAGGCATCTACCCAGGAGAGAGGGCTGACAATCTCTTAAAGAGCCATAGTGCCTGAGCAAAGGTTTCTAACTTATGTTCAGACTATCCTAAAGTTAAATCATTAGGGACCCCCAATCTCTGGAACTTCTAATTCAGAGAGGCCCATTGTTTGGTCATCTTGTAAGGGAGGGAGCTGGGTCAAGACACCACCCTTTAGGGAGACCAAAACGGGTCCCATATAAAAAAACAAAAAACAAAAAACAAACAAACAAAAAAAACCTTAGAATCTTTAGGGCCCTTCTGTTGGGTTACAGGCCAAAGGGATGCAGAAGGTCTTTTGCCTTTACTGGCAAATAAGATTTTGGGCTTTAGAAAAATTCTCTTTGTCATGTCTACTTTTTCAGCATCAATGCAGTCTAATGCCTGCTGTACTGCTTTGACATTTCTAGTATTTGTAATGGCATAATCTTATAATTAGGAGAAATTTCCTTCTCCTCCTCATTTTAGACAAAATTTTCTTTAAAAAATGTATTTCTAGAATTGTATAGTTACATGCCTCTGTTACTCATTGATGCTGGTTATTGGATGTTTTGGTACAGTGGATGGTGACAGGGAATGCTTGCAAGGGTGTTGCTTCCTCCCTGAGTCATGTACCTCCCATTCTGGGAGTCCCAATCAGCCTCAAAGGGGTCAGGATACAACTTGTGACAGTAGGAGGAATGTAGCAACATAAAATGCACTTGCTTCAGGAGCATTTTCCCACCCAGGTTGCCTTTATGTCCCTGGTAGAAATGCTTCTGTCACTGGTCAGAGCAGGCTTTCCAAGCTCAACACTCTGGTCTTGGCCACCAACGTAACAGCCAGCCTCCCCTTCCAGCACTAATATAGGGGTACTATCCTTGGGGGGAGAGAGGCGGAGCCTTACCATACAGGTTAGCTCATCTTGGCTCAAAGCCAGGACTTTTGCATATGATTATAGCTGATAACTTCCATTCCTGACACGTAGTGGGGTCCAATTTAGAGGTTAATAGAAAAGGTACCCAGACTGGGTCCTCCAGGTTGGTCTCCTAAGAGAAGCTTGAATTTTCACAGCAATAGCTCTGACAATTTAGGATGGGAATTAGTTGGAATACCAGCAGCAGCAATAAACAACAGTGTGGAACACTGCAAACCAGCGAGCAGTGGTTTTTTCCCAGAGAGCACGAGTGGTCTGGGAGAGGTAGTGAGCCACACACAGCTAAAAGGTTTTGTGTGAGTGGTACAAATTTTGCCCATAATCCTATCCCATTGTGTGTGTGGCTGTAACTGGTATACTAAATAAGAATATGCAAATTATGATCTGCTGAATGAGGGGGCATAAGCCACTCACATAGGACTAGAAAGCAGCCCCCTCAGCATCCAAGCTACCACTTTGAGGAAGTGAAAACCCTGAAGTCATTTTGATTAAAGACACAGTTTCACTTTAAACCCCTAAGATTGTTTTTCAGAGTCCATAGTCTCTCATGATTCATCTCCCCTTCCAATTTACCCCAAATTCCTTCTCCTCTCTCTTTTTTTTCCTTTTCAATTTATATACATTCTATTTCTTTGGATTTTTTATTTTTTATTTTATTTTTTATTTTTTTAATTTTTTATTTT
>NC_081569.1:21970287-21994804 GCF_022355385.1 Mustela nigripes
TTTTGATTGGAATGGCATTAAAAGTATATATTGCTCTAGGCAGTATGTCCTTGTCTTCTCTAACACCCTTTGTCCTCCATGATATTTGTTATGCTCCACAAATAAGTGAAACCATATGATAATTGACTCTCTCTGCTTGACTTATTTCACTCAACATAATCTCTTCCAGTCCCGTCCATGTTGCTACAAAAGTTGGGTATTCATCCTTTCTGATGGAGGCATAATACTCCATAGTGTATATGGACCACATCTTCCTTATCCATTTGTCGTGGAGCACTGGCTGTGGTGAAAAAATAATGAATACTGTTTTTCTGTAAATAAATTAATTTATAAAAAATAAAAAAACATTGCTGATTCTCTAATGTTTAAAAAAAGACACAGTTTTCCTCCCAATCCCATCTTCTTTCATTTACTCTTCTCGTAATCTCACAAAAGAAACTGAGGGTTGCTGGGGGGAGGGGGTTTGGGAGAAGGGGGTGGTATTATGGACATTGGGGAGGGTATGTGCTTTGGTGAGTGCTGTGAAGTGTGTAAACCTGGTGATTAACAGATCTGTACCCCTGGGGATAAAAATATATGTTTATAAAAAATAAAAAATTATTAAAAAGGAAAAAAGAAAGACACAGTTTCAGTACATTTATAAATGTACTTTATAAATGATTTTATAAAGTAAAATCAGAGACTTATACTCAGAAGTCACAGAAATGGAGATCAGGGGCCCACAGAGCTGTGGGAAAGGCAACTGTCTATACCAAGTCACAGCAGGCAGGAGAGATAAAGTAGGGTAGCAAGCACTTATGACGATTATGGTGGATGGGGTGGAGGTCACTAACTTGCTGTGGAACTCCACTCTTTAAGTGGATTTTTGATTTTTTTAATTTTATTGATTGATTGATTATATTTATTCTAAGTGGTTATTTAATTTATTATTTTAAGATTTTATTGAAGAGACTGTCTTTTTTCCACTGTATATTTTTTCCTGCTTTGTCAAAGATTATTTGCCCATAGAGTTGAGAGTCCATATCTGGGCTCTCTACTCTGTTCCACTGGTCTATGTGTCTGTTTTTATGACATTACCATGTTGTCTTGGTGATCACAGCTTTGTAGTAAAGCTTGAAATCAGGTAACGTGATGCCCCCCATTTTATTTTTGTTTTTTAACATTTCCTTAGCGATTCGGGGTCTCTTCTGATTCCATACAAATTTTAGAATTATTTATTTGTTCGACAGACAGAGATCACAAGTAGGCAGAGAGGCAGGCAGAGGGAGAGAGGGGAAGTAGGCTCCCTGCCGAGCAGAAAGCCTGACTGGGGGCTGGATCCCAGGATCCTGAGATCATGACCTGAGCCGACGGCAGATGCTTAACCCACTGAGCCACCAAGGCACTCCTCTAAGTGGTTATTTTAAAAGGTGCCCAGGGATGAGATGGGACTCCTATCACTTAATGAGGGGAGTGGGAAAGTCACTTTGCAAGGAGATTGAGTGGGAGGGAAGGCAGCATTGTGGCCATATTTGGAAAATTTAATCTGCCTGGATCTAGGTCTGTGACCTCTCACTCTTTTCTTGAGTTCAGCCAGAACTTGGCATGTCTGTTACATCTGCCTCCAGTTCAGTACTTTTTAGTTAAGGGCAAAAATAAGTTCTGTTAAATACATTTTTAAAAAAATGTACCCAGGGGAAAGCAAAATGGGAACCTGAGGCAGGAAGACTAGGCTCAGGTACCTAAATATGCAGAGTTGAGGTGTGAGCAGGTTGTCATGCTTGAAATGCACAGACAGCAACTCAAAACAACTGTTTTCTCATCAGAGCTTACCAATCATTAACTGTTGAGAAGTTGATTTTGTTTTTTTCCAAGATATAAGAAATGAGTTACCTTGTTCTGGTTTGTCCATATCATTATTTCCATATATTAATTCATTTAGATAAATATACATAGTTTGACTTTTTGATATAAAGGTATTCTTCCTATTCTATTATATACAATGCAATGCTATGCTAAGTGACACTGTTTTATCATAATTCCAAGGTATCCCAGGATTTAATTCCAGGAAGTGTGAAGCAACTGACAAGATATATAGAATTCTAGAGGGAGAAAATTGCTTACCAAACCCCTTAAAAGGCAAAAGACATATTTATGTTTATTAATGAATTCTTGATGTGATTTCCAATCTAGAAGGGTTGAATGCTTTAGATAAGCTTTATTTATATTTTCTATTTCAAGAAAGGTCATGTTCCTACTTGATGTCACAACCACTAATTTGGATATTTATTTTGCTTCTTACTCATTCCAGACTGTCTTTACAATCTCTGCAAAGATTTACATAATAATAGGTCACAAGGCTGATATGACTTCTCCATTTGGTTTCAGGAAAGACAGTAAATGTATTATCCCTCATGGTTATTACACAGCTGACAAGGCCTTTCTCAAAGAATGACAGTTCACCCCAGAAGAAATATATCTCACAGGTCTTTATGATTCACATCTGCAATAACTAGGATTCAAAATAGCAGATGTCAACACTTTACAAGATCAGTGTGTGACAAAGGCCTTGCCCCTCAGAAACTCCATTTCAGCACAGTCATATTTCTTTTAATAGCAATCAAAGCAGAGCCAGACTGATACAACTTCCACTACAAAGTAGTCCCAAATAAAACTCAGAATTTAATAGCACTTGACTCTAGAAAATCCTTAGTTAACATGTACGGGTTGAGCCCAAGGATATAAAAAAAAAGGCTACAGAATTGCAAGAGATGGGCATATAGACAGAAAAAAATAACATTTCAAGGTGACCAATCCTTTTAGCAAGGTTACTACACGATGCCATTAGCCTACTTGTGACAGAAGTCAGTCCAAAAAGATCAACTGTGTAACTGGAAGGCTAAGACTTTGAAACGAGCACAGTCAGACTGACCTTCAGGAAAGTCCAGCTAAGAGAATTGGAAGTTGAGCTCAATGATGTGGTCAAATCAGTCATGTGATCAAATCCCAATAAAAACTCATAACACAGAAGCTCAGGCAAGCCTTCCTGGTTGGCAATATACATAGACATGCCAGGAATATCATATCCTGAGAAACTGGAAGCTTTGCATTTAGGACCTTTCCAGACCTCACCCTGTAGACTTTGTCTTTCGGTTGATCCCGTTTTATAGCCAGTATTATACATTTGTAATAATAAGTATAGTACTTTCCTGAGTGTCTCTGAATTATTCTAGCAAATTATATAACCTGAGAAGTCGGAACACCTGATTTTATACCAGTTGGTCAAAAGTATGTGTGGTCTGGGAACAGCTGTGTCTGAAGTGACAACAGTCTTATGGGGAATAGTGCTCTTCACCCATGTGCTTTGACCTCTCAGTGCAGTTAATATCACAATAGCATTGCACAGGACAAATCACTATTCAAAACTGGAGAGACTAGTTTACCAGCCATAGCAACTGAGATATGCTTCCTGAAGTAGAGGCTTTTGGAGCCATATACCAGTGGTAATATACCACTGAAGTGAAATTTCAACAAATTTTTAGATGCTGAGAGTCTCAGTGGGGGCACCCCACCATGACAACATGGAGAGAATTACAAAACCATCCCTTTATGACCCTGGAAAGGAGAGAAGAGTAACCATTAGGAAACACAACAACAGCCTTCCCCAAAATGCCTACTCTCCAGTGGAAGGACTTGACGAGAGCTCCATTCTAAAACCTTATCCAAGTTTGGGAGAGGAATTCCTGTTAAACGCAGCCCCTCTGTAAGCCTTCCTGTTTCTCCTAAAAAGAACAAAAACAAAAACCCAAAACAACAACAAAACAAAACAACAAACAAACAAAACATAATCAGCAGTGTAGAGGGCATAAAGAAAATATATTTAGAATTCTGCAGCTAGGGAATAGAGGATGAAGCTAAGGGTAAAAGCAGACCACTGGAGGAGGGGTGGAAACCCTTGGAACAGCCACAACCATGAGATACACCCAACACTTTATCAGAAGATTACAGAATGTTCTTTTCCCCCTGAATCCTGTCATTGGACCAATAAGACTCAAGTTTAAAACTGATTAGAGCAGGGGCACCTGGGTGGCTCAGTCTGCTAAGTGTCTACCTTCAGCTCAGATCATGATCCCTGGGTCCTGGGATTGAGCCCTGCTCTCACCTCTCTCTGCCCCACCTCTCCCCTTGCCCCTATCCCTTGCTCATGCTCTCACTCACTGTCTCTCTCTCAAATAAATAAATAAAACCGATTAGAGCAAAGAATGGAAAGACACAGACTTCATGAGGAGCAGTATCATTTAAAGCTCTTGTGGTTTTTTTTTGTTGATCTTGTGCTTAGATGATCTGTCTATTGCTGAGAATGGAATGTTGAGGTCTCCTACTATTTTTTGAGGTCTCCTACTATTAATGTATTATTCCCAATATGATTCTTTTTTTTTTTTTTTTGGTTAACAGTTGGCTTATGTAGTTTGCTGCTCCCATGTTGGGGGCATAGATACTTACAGCTGTTAGATTGTCTACAAAGAGCAGTGCATGGAAAAACCACAAAGCCAAGAGGAGAAACAAATAAGAATTTGAAAGGAATTTGAAACTTCTGATGCTTATAGCTACAATAAACATAAACACAACCTAACAGCTAGTCAGACTGATAAATTCTTGCACTTGAGGCTTATTTACTTCGGTTCCTAATGCCTGATACAAATATGTGGTTATCAACCAAAAATTGCAAAACGTATCAAAAGCAAGGGGAAAAAAAACACAAATGGAAGAGATAAATTAATTATTAGAATCAGACCCAAATATCACACAGATGTTGGATTACCAGAAAGGGAATGTAAAGTAAATATAATAAAAATGTTGAGGACTCTAATGGAAAAAGTAGACAATGTGTAAGAACAGAGGGGTAATGTCAGCATGCACATGGAAACTTTTAAAAAAAACAGAGTAACTAGAGAGAAATTCCACAAACCCAAAAGCTAGAGAGAAAGGATACAAATTGCCAGTATCAGACATGAAAATGGGACTATCTGATATGTCATTTGCAAATATCTTTTCCCATTCTGTCAGTTGTCTTTTATCAGATAAAGGGCTAATATCTAAAATCTATAAAGAATTATTTTTTAAAAAGGAAGTGGAAGCATCACTACTGACTACTGATTCTATGTACATCAAAACTATTCTAAAGGAATACTATAGACACTAGACACACAATTTGATACCTTAAATAAAATGTACCAATTACTTAAAAGACATAAATTAATAAACTTACCCAAGGAGAAATAGATAAACTGAATAGTGCTATACATAATTAAAAAAAATAGAATTAGTATAAAACAAAATCTTCCAAAGGAGTGCTTCTGTGGGCAGTTGGTTAAGCATCCAGCCCTTGATTTTGGCTCAGATTGTGATCTCAGGTTGGTGAGACTGGATCCCTAATCAGGCTCCATGCTCAGCAGGGATTTCACTTGAGATACTCTCTCTTTCTCCCTCTCCATAAGCCCATCCCCATTATGTGAATGATCTCTCTTTCTAAAACAAATAAATAAACTTTTAAAAGAAAGAAAATTTCCAAATATTCTGGGTCTAACTTATTTCACTAGTGAATATATATATATATATATATATGTATATATATATATATATTTAGATTTTTTATGGAAATTGGCTCACATGGTTATGGAGGCTGAGAGATCCCACAGTCTACAAGCTACAAGCTTCAGAACCATGAAATCAGTTGTGTGACCTAAGGACTGACAACCAAGGGACAATTGATGTTAAGTCCTGGAGTCTGAAGACCTGAGAACCAGAGACTCCAATGTATGAGGGCAGAGGATGAATGTCAGCTCAAGGAAAAAGAAGAGATCATCCTTCTTTCACCTTCTTGTTCTGATTGAGCCCTAAATGGATTGGATAATGTTCACCCACGTTGGTGATACTGGATCTTCTGTATACGGTCTACTGAATAAAAACTATCTCTTTCCAGAAACACCCTCATTGACTTATCTAGAAATGTTATTTTACCTGCTATCTAGGCACCACTTAGCCCAATCAAGTTGGCACATATAATTAGCCATCACACTGAGATCTAAATCTAACAAAATACATGTAAAGTAGCTAAATGGAAAATTGTAAAATACTGATTAAATAAATAAAAGAAGGTCTAACCATCCTTGTAGCCCAGGGATGAATCCCACCTTGTCATGGTGGATAATCTTTTTAATGTGCTGTTGGATCCTGTTTGCTAGGATCTTGTTGCAAATCTTAGCATCCCTATTCATCAGTGATATTGGTCTGAAATTATCCTTTTTGGTAGGGTCTTTGCCTGGTTTGGGGATCAGGGCTTCATAGAAAGAGTCAGGAAGTTTTCCTTCTGCTTTAATTTTTTGAAAGAGGTTCAGGAGAATAGGTGTTATTTCTTCTTTGAAAGTTTGGTAGAATTCCCCAGGGAATCCATCAGGTCCTGGGCTCTTGTTTTTTGGGAGGGTTTTTTTTTAATTAAATTTATTTATTTTCAGCATAACAGTATTCATTATCTTTTCACCACACCTAGTGCTCCATGCCATCCGTGCCCTCTATAATACCCACCACCTGGTACCCCAACCTCCCACCCGCTCGCCACGTCGAACCCCTCAGATTGTTTTTCAGAGTCCATAGTCTCTCATGATTCACTTCCCCTTCCAATTTCCCCCAACTCCCTTCTCTCTCTAACTCCCCATGTCCTCCATGCTATTTGTTATGCTCCACAAATAAGTGAAACCATATCATAATTGACTCTCTCTGCTTGGCTTATTTCACTCAGCATAATCTCTTCCAGTCCTTTTGATTACCGCTTCAATCTTGTTACTAGCTATTGGTCTATTGAGGTTGTCAATTTCTTCCTGGCTCAATTTTGGGAGTTTATAGTTTTCCAGGAATGCATCCATTTCATCTACATTGCTTAGCTTATTGGCATATAACTGTTGATAATAACTTCTGATGATTGTTCCTACTTCCTTGGTGTTAGTTGTGATCTCTCCCTTTTCATTCATAATTTTATGAATTTGGGCTTTCTCTCTTTTCTTTTGGATTAGTGTGGCCAACGGTTTATCGATTTTATTGATTCTTTCAAAAAAAAAACAGCTTCTAGTTTCATTGATACATTCTGTATCTCTGGTTTCTGTATCTTTGTTTTCTGTAACTCTGGTTTCTACCTCATTGATCTCAACTCTGATCTTGATGATTTCCCTTCTTATGTGTGGAGTTGGTTTGATTTGTTGTTGATTCTCCAGTTCTTTAAGGTGTAGAGACAGCTGCTGTGTTCTGGATTTTTCAATTTTTTTGAGGGATGCTTGGATGGCTATCTATTTCCCCCTTAGGACTGCCTTTGCTATATCCCATAGGTTTTGGACTGAAGTGTCTTCATTCTCATTGGTTTCCATGAATTGTTTCAGTTCTTCTTTGATCAACACACACACAAGAGACAAGCACATCAACAAATGGGAAGAAGATATAAACAGAGACTTCTCCAATGAAGACATACAAATGGCTATCAGACACATGAAAAAATGTTCATCATCACTAGCCATCAGGGAGATTCAAATTAAAACCACATTGAGATATCACCTTACACCAGTTAGAATGGCCAAAATTAACAAGACAGGAAACAACATGTGTTGGAGGAGATGTGGAGAAAGGGTAACCCTCTTCCACTGTTGGTGAGAATGCAAGTTGGTGCAGCCTCTTTGGAGAACAGTGTGGAGATTGCTCAAGAAATTAAAAATAGAACTTCCCTATGACCCTGCAATTGCACTCCTGAGTATTTACCCCAAAGATACAGATGTAGTGAAAAGAAGAGCCATCTGTACTCCAATGTTTATAGCAGCAATGGCCATGGTCGCCAAACTGTGGAAAGAACCAAAATGCCCTTCAAAAGATGAATGGATAAGGAAGATGTGGTCCATATACACTATGGAATATTATGCCTCTGTCAGAAAGGATGAATACCCAACTTTTGTAGCAACATGGATGGGACTGGGAGAGATTATGCTGAGTGAAATAAGTCAAGCAGAGAGAGTCAATTATCATATGGTTTCACTTATTTGTGCAGCATAACAAATAGCATGGAGGATATGAGGAGTTAGAGAGGAGAAGGGAGTTGGGGGATTTGGAAGGGGAGGTGAACCATGAGAGACTATGGACTCTGAAAAACAATCTGAGGGGTTTGAATTGGCGGGTGAGTGGAAGGTTGGGGTACCAGGTGGTGGGTATTATAGAGGGCACGGATTGCATGGAGCACTGGGTGTGGTGAAAAAATAATGAATACTGTTATGCCAAAATTTGGGAGAAGGGGGTGGGATTATGGACATTGGGGAGGGTATGTGATTTGGTGAGTGCTGTGAAGTGTGTAAACCTGGTGATTCACAGACCTGTACCCCTGGGGATAAAAATATATGTTTATAAAAATAAAAAATTTAAAAAAAAATAAATTTATAAAAAGGAGGTCTAAATAAACAAACAGTTTATCTTCATAGATTAGAAATTTTAATATTATTAAACTGTCAATTGTCCCACTTTGACTTATAGATTCAATGTAATCCCAACAAGAATTTCAGCAAGCTGTTTTTCAGATATCAACAATATTATTCTAAAATGTATATGAAAGGTCAAAGTATGTAGAATAGCCAACATAACAATTAAGAATAAAAAAAATTGAAGACTCACAATATTTCAAGACTTACAGTATTAAAGGCAGCATCATGTTATTGACAAAATAATATACACAAAAGATTAATGAAACAGGGTACAGAACAAAGTAGACTCCCCCAATATATAGTCAAATAATCTTTGACAAAGGCATTAAGGAAATTCAGTGACATAGAAGCAGTCTTTCCAAAAATGCCATAAGCTGGACAACCATATCTTATAATAAATAAATAAATAAAGTCTTACATAAAATTAGTTCAAATGCATTATAGAAGCAAATGTAAAATACCAAACTCTAAAAATTCTAGAAGGCTTTAAAGGAAATCTTCATGACATGGATTCAGTGATGAGTTATTATTATTATTATTTATTTATATTCTTGAAAATTTTATTTATTTGAGAGTGCATGTGCATATGCATGGGAGCTAGAGAGAGAGACATCATGGGGGGAGAACCTCAGGATCATGACCCTTGCTGAAGGTAGCTGCTTTACCAACTGAGCCACCCAGTAACCCCCAGTGATGTTTTTATTTTTAATTTTTTTAAAGATTTTATTTATTTATCTGGCAGACAGAGATCACAAGCAGGCAGAGAGAGAGAGAGAGGAGGAAGCAGGCTCCCCACTGAGCAGAGAGCCCCATGTGGGGCTTGATACCAGGACCCTGGGATCATGACCTGAGCCGAAGGCAGAGGCCCCAACCCACTGAGCCACCCAGGTGCCCCTATTTTTAATTTTTTATTTAGAAATTTATTCTGTTTAATCCACAAGCTAATACAAATATGTGGTTATTAACCACATTTTAGGTTAAAACAACAACTTTAGTTTCAAACAACAATAATAAATAGCAAAAACAAAACAAAAAGCAAAACAAAACAATTTCAAAAACAGTGAAAACAAGACACTATTTCAAAGTCTCGGCCCCTCCAGCCTTCCCAATATGAGAGCTCTGAAATTTGTATATACCAATTGGAAGAATAAGACAAAATTATGAATGGAGCCATGGCTTTTCATGAAACAAACTTTTATAGAACTGAAGGATTCTTCCTAGGACAGTTAATTATCTTTACAAAAACAAAAATAAAAACAAACAACAAATGAAAAAACAGCATAGAATGAAATTGTGTTTTTATTTTTATTATTACTATCTATTATTATTATTATCTTTAGTTAGCCACTGTATAGCACATCATTAGTTTTTGATGTAATGTTTAATGATTCATTAGTTACGTATAACACCCAATGCTCATCATAGCATGTGCCTTTATCAATACCCATCATCCCTTACTCCTTTCCTGTAGCCCCTCCCCTCTGAAGCCTTCAGATTGTTTCCTGGGGTCCATAGTCTCTCATGGTACATCTCCCTCTCTGATTTCTCCCCCTTCAGATTTTCTTCCCCCCGCCCATGGTCCTCCGTGCTATTGTTTATGTTCCACATATCAATGAAACCATGTGATAATTGTCTTTCTCTGCTTGACTTCACTTAACATAATCTTCACTTAACATAATATCACTCCAGTTCTATCCATATCAGTCAAATGGTGGGTATTCATCATTTCTGATGGCTGAATAATATTCCATTATATATATGTACCACATCTTCTTTATCTATTCATCTGTTCAAGGGCATTTTGGCTACTTCTATAGTTTAGCTATTGTAGACATTGCTGCTGTGAACACTGGGATGCATATGTCCCTTCTTTTCATTACCTCTGTATCTTTAGGGTAAATACCTAGAAGTGCAATTGCTGGGTTGTAAGGTATCTCTATTTTTAACATCTTAAGAAGCCTCCATACTGTTTTCCAGAGTGTTTGTAACAGCTACATCCCTACCAACAGTGTTAAGGGGGTTTCTCTTTCTCCAGATCCTCACCAACATTTGTTATTTCATGTTTTGTTAATTTTTGCCATTCTAACTGGTGTTTTTGTTTGTGGTTTTGATTTGAATTTCCCCGATGGTTAATGGTTTTGAGCATGTTTTCACGTGTCTGCTGGCCATTTGTATGTCTTTGGAGAAGTGTCTGTTCATGTCTCCTGCCCATTTTTGACTGAGTTATTATTTGTTTTTTGTGTGTTGAGTTTGATAAGTTCTTTTTTAAAAAATATTTTATTTATTTGACAGAGAGATCACAAGTAGGCAGAGAGGCAGGCAGAGAGAAGAGGGGGAAGCAGACTCACTGCTGAGCAGAGAGCCCGATGCAGGGCTCAATCCCAGGACCCTGAGATCATGACCTGAGCTGAAGGCAGAGGCTTAACCCACGGAGCCACCCAGGTGCCCCGAGTTTGATAAGTTCTTTATAGACCTTGGATATAAGCCCTTTATCTGCAATGTCATTTCAAAGTATATTCTCCCATTCTACAGGCTGTCTTTAGTTTTGTTGATGGTTTCTTTTGCTGTACAGAAGATTTTGATCTTGATGAAGTCCCAAAAGTTCATTTTTGCTTTTGTTTCACTTGCTTTTGGAGACGTGTCTCAAAAGAAGTTACTGTGGCTGATGTAAAAGAGGTTGCTGCTTATGTTCTTCTCCAGGAATTTGATGGATTCCTGTCTCACATTGAGGTTTTTCATCCATTTTGAGTTTATCTTTAGTATGGTGTAAGGTAATGGTCAAGTTTCATTCTTCTATATGTAGCTGTCCAATTTTTCTAGCACAACTTATTGAGGAGACTGTCTTTTTTCCACGGATATATTTTTTCCTGATTTGTCAAAGATTAATTGACCATCGAGTTTGAGGGTCTATTTCTGGAGTCTGTATTCTGTTCCAATGGTCCATGTGACCGTTTTTGTGCCCATACCATCCTGTCTTGGTAATCACAGCTTTGTAATATAGCTTGAAATCAGGCAATGTGATGCACCCAGGTTTGTTTGTTTGTTTGTTTGTTTTTTCATCATTCCCTTGGCAATTCAGAGACTTTTCTGGTTCCATACATATTTTAGGATAGTTTGTTCCTATATTTAATAGGGAATACATTGAAGGTGTAAACTGGCTGACTGATTCTAGGAGAGGCAAGAAGGCAGAGGAGTGGGGGACTCTGTTTCAACCAGTCCCCTGAATTTAGCTGTATATCTATCAAGCCATTCTTAACACCCACAAAATAAGCCTGAGATATAAGATTATAAGTTGGGATCTCTATGAGGACAGAGGAGTGGCGGTCCTGAGGTACAAAGGACTGAGTTGTGATTCTATGGAAATTATATTTTTAAATACAACATTAAAGGCATGAACCATAGCCAGAAAAATTAACTAACTAATTAATTTAAAAATAAATTGGTGAATTATGTTTTATTACAATAAAAATGCTTTGTGGAAGATACTGATATAAATGAAACAACAAATGATAGACTGGGAGAAATATCTGATAAAAGACATATCCAAAATACACAAATAAGTTAAAACTTAACAATAAGATGATATCTCAATGTGGTTTTAATTTTAATCTCCCTGATGGTTAGTGATGATGAACATTTTTTCATGTGTCTGATAGCCATTTGTGTGTCTTCATTGGAGAAGTCTCTGTTCATATCTTCTGCCCATTTTTTGATATGATTGTCTGTTTTGTGTGTGTTGAGTTTGAGGAGTTCATTATAGATCCTGGATATCAACCTTTTGTCTAAATTGGAATTAAATAAGATACATTTTACTTGGCAAATAATCAAGTTATTACACTCATACCACAGAATACTACTCAATAACATAAAAGAATGAGCTATCAAACCACAAAAAGACTTAGATAATTATGCAAATACATGGTTTAGCATATACACATATATTTCCTTATATGTTGGTTCATATGTCCTAGAAAAATGCTATGGACTATATGTTTGTGTCTCTCCCAAGTTCATGAATAAATGAATATTGGGAAATGAAAGAACTCATTCTAAAAGACTTTATCATGGATTATTCTGACTATATGACATTCTGGAAAGGCAAAACTATGAAGACAGTAAAATGATCATTGGTTGACAAATTTCTGTTGTGGGGTGACAGTTAAGTAGGTGAAATGCAAGAGAGTTATAGGGCAGTAAACTTGCTCTGTGTGATACTTCAATTGTTACTACATGATGTTATGCATTGTCAAACCACATGAAATTTCACAGCACAATTGTATGAAATTTTAATCATGTATGAAATTCATTATGTATACATTTTATATAATCTATGAATTTTTAAGTTAGAATGTGAGAATCAAAATGTTGGGAAAATTCTACAACTGAATGCAGAATGTGACAAAAGAATCAAACTGCATCATATATTTATGAAACAACTTTCTTGAAAAAGGTGAAGAATTAAGGTGCTTCCCTAACTAACTTTGGATATCACTGAATTATGTATCCTAATGGCAAAAGTAAATGTATAGAAGCACAGTACTCTAGTTGAAGTAGTTTTGTGCAGTGGTGTCAGTCGATAATTCTCACATTGCTTTGTATGTTTACTTAAATAATTAAGCAACTGGGAGCCAGGTTTCACACTAAAGGAGTGGAAGTTTACAGATAAGAAAGGGGAAGAGACTATAATATTCCATGTAGTAAACGACTACAGTTGGATCATCATTATAAACTTGTTATGTTAATAACTGGTACATATGGAAATATTTATAGCTATTTTACATGTTAATTATGCAAATACATGGTTTAGCATATACACATATATTTCCTTATATGTTGGTTCATATGTCCTAGAAAAATGCTATGGACTATATGTTTGTGTCTCTCCCAAGTTCATATACTCAAATCCCAATGCCTAATGTAATAGAATTGGGAGGTGGGGTCCCTGGGAGGTGAGTAAGTCATGAAGGTAGAGGCCTCATGAACGGAATTAGTGTTCTTATAAAAGAGACCCTTCAGAGCTCCCTATCTCCCTCCACCACGTATGGACACAGCATAAAGTCAGCAGTCTGCAACCTGGAAGAGGGCCTTCACCAAACCAAATCTGCTGACACTCTAATCTTGGACTTTCAGCCTCCAAAACTGTAAGAAATAAATTTAGATACTCTGGTAGCAACAGTATACTTGCCACAGAGACCTTGGGTTCTAATATCTTTTTCCAGTAAAAGGAACAGGACCTTTGAAGAAGTGCCTGATTCTAGGATTGGGACAGGAAATGCATAAGATGAGCCTTGAACATTCTGTAATGAAAGAAGATAAGAAAGTGTAAAAAATTCACACACCCCCAAAAAGCCATAGTGGTGGTGGTATGTCAAAGTGACACAAGAACAAGCAAAAAGGGTTCTCACTGGTCAAAACTGAAAAAATTTTAGTGGCAAAATAATAGTATTGTATTGTATTATAACCCATGGTATAAAAAAAAGGATCTTTGAGTTCACTCTGATAAAAAGAATTGCTAAAAGAACTGGGCACCTGGGTGGATCAGTTGGTTAAGCATCTGTCTTGAGTTCAGGTCATGATCCCATAGCCTTGGATGCAACCTTGTGTAAGGCTCCCTGCCCAGAGAAGAGCCTTCTTTTCTCTCTCTTGCTGCCTCCCCCAGCCTCCTACCTGGTGCTTTCCCTCTCTCTCAAATAAATAAATAAAATATTAAAGAAATAATTGTTAAACAAATAAATAAATTAGAAGGAAGAAAAGACAAATCTACTCTGTAGAAGAATTCCAATTTCCCTCAACTCCTTTCTCCTCTCCATCAGAAGGAGAGGGGAGCCATGAGAGACTATGGATTCTGAAAAACAACCTAAGGGTTTTGAAGGGGTGGGGGGTGGGAGGATGGGGAAACCAGGTGGTGGGTATTATGGAGGGCACGGATTGCATGGAACACTGGGTGTGGTGCAAAAACAATGAATAGTGTTATGCTGAAAATAAATAAAAATAAATAAATAAATAAATAAATAAATAAAAGAATAAACCAAAATTTCACCAAAAAAAGAATATTTTTCTTCTAAAATTTTTTTCTTCTAAAAAAGTACATGTAGATACTTCATTCTCAAGAAAGCATAACATAACACCCCATTCCTTATGTGTGGGCTACATCTAGAGACTTCTTTCCAAAGACTACAGTATAAAAGGGTGGGAATAAGTTACTTTATTTGGAAAAGTCTGACAAACACTACTTCAGCCAGGTGATCAGCAACAATGATAAGTCATGTTGATAGTTTGTACCCTTAATTTGATATGACAAAAATGACACTTTACCCTCTATTCTTCCTTCTCCAAACACACATCCACAATATAATCATTGAAAAAATATCAGGCAAGTTCAAATAGAGGGACATTCTACAAACTTTCTGACCCCTCCTCAACATTCTCTAGATCATCAAAAACACAGTAAGTCAGAGAAATTATCATAGCTAAGAGAAGCCTAAAGAAATAGGTCAGCTAATTATGATGTAACATGGTAACTAATCTTCCATTTGGGATAGGATCCTGAAACAAACAAACAACAAAAAAGTAAGATTAGATAATAATTGAGATAATCTAAATAAAGTATGGGGTTTAATTATTAATAAGTAATCCATACTGGATCATCAGTAGTAACAAATGCATCGTAACAATATAATAATAGGAAAAAAAAACTTAGTGTGCAGTAAAGAAGTCTCTTCTACCTCCACAATTTCTATGCAAATTTAAAACTTTTAAAAATGAAGAATATTTTAAAAATTGAAGGTGAAGGGGGAGGAGTCAAGATGGCGGAGAAGTAGCAAGCTGAGACTGCTTCAGCTAGCCGGAGATCAGCTAGATAGCTTATCTAAAGATTGCAAACACCTGAAAATCCATCGGCAGATCGAAGAGAAGAAGAACAGCAATTCTGGAAACAGAAAATCAGCCACTTTCTGAAAGGTAGGACCGGCGGAGAAGTGAATCCAAAGCGACGGGAAGATAGACCCCGGGGGGAGGGGCCGGCTCCCGGCAAGCAGCGGAGCAACCGCGCACAAAATCAGGACTTTTAAAAGTCTGTTCCGCTGAGGGACATCGCTCCAGAGGCTAAACCGGGGCGAAGCCCACGCAGGGTCAGCGTGGCCTCAGGTCCCGCAGGGTCACAGAAGGATCGGGGGTGTCTGAGTGTCGCAGAGCTTGCGGGTATTGGAACGGGAAAGCCAGCTACAGAGACAGAGCCGACAGTAAGCTCACAGCTCTGTGTTACCTTGAACCGGTCGCAGGCTCGGTGAGCTCGGAGCGCGGCCGGAGGTCAGGCAGACGGGAGTAACTGGGCGCGGTTCTCTGAGCGCGCACTGAGGAGTGCGGCCCTGGGCTCTCGGCTCCTCCGGGCCGGAGACCAGGAGGCCGCCATTTGTATTCCCGTCCTCTGGAACTCTACGGAAAGCGCTCAGGGAACAAAAGCTCCTGAAAGCAAACCCGAGCGGATTACTCACCCCGGCCCCGGGTAAGGGCGGTGTAATTCCGCCTGGGGCAAAGACACTTGAGAATCACTACAACAGGCCCCTCCCCCAGAAGATCAACAAGAAATCCAGCCAAGACCAAGTTCACCTACCAAGGAGTGCGGTTTCAATACCAAGGAGAGCAGCAGAATTCCAGAGGAGGAGAAAGCCAAGCACGGAACTCATGGCTTTTTTCCTGTGATTTTTTTTAGTCTTGCAGTTAATTTAATTTTTTCTTTTTCATTTCTTTTTTTTTTCTTTCTTCCTTTTTGAACCTCTTTTTATCCCCTTTCTCCCCACTCACGATTTTGGATCTCTTCTAATTTGGTTAAAGCATATTTTCCTGGGGTTGTTGCCACCCTTTTAGTATTTTACTTGCCCCTTCATTTAGTCTTATCTGGACAAAATAACAAGACGTAAAAATTCAACACAAAAAAAAGAACAAGAGGCAGTACCGAAGGCTAGGGACCTAATCAATACAGACATCGGTAATATGTCAGATCTAGAGTTCAGAATGACAATTCTCAAGGTTCTAGCCGGGCTCGAAAAAGGCATGGAAGATATTAGAGAAACCCTCTCGAGAGATATAAAAGCCCTTTCTGGAGAAATAAAAGAACTAAAATCTAACCAAGGTGAAATCAAAAAAGCTATTAATGAGGTGCAATCAAAAATGGAGGCTCTAACTGCTAGGATAAATGAGGCAGAAGAAAGAATTAGTGATATAGAAGACCAAATGACAGAGAATAAAGAAGCTGAGCAAAAGAGGGACAAACAGCTACTGGACCACGAGGGGAGAATTCGAGAGATAAGTGACACCATAAGACGAAACAACATTAGAATAATTGGGATTCCAGAAGAAGAAGAAAGTGAGAGGGGAGCAGAAGGTATACTGGAGAGAATTATTGGGGAGAATTTCCCCAATATGGCAAAGGGAACGAGCATCAAAATACAGGAGGTTCAGAGAATGCCCCTCAAAATCAATAAGAATAGGCCCACACCTTGTCACCTAATAGTAAAATTTACAAGTCTCAATGACAAAGAGAAAATCCTGAAAGCAGCCCGGGAAAAGAAGTCTGTAACATACAATGGTAAAAATATTAGATTGGCAGCTGACTTATCCACAGAGACCTGGCAGGCCAGAAAGAGCTGGCATGATATTTTCAGAGCACTAAACGAGAAAAACATGCAGCCAAGAATACTATATCCAGCTAGGCTATCATTGAAAATAGAAGGAGAGATTAAAAGCTTCCAGGACAAACAACAACTGAAAGAATTTGCAAATACCAAACCAGCTCTACAGGAAATATTGAAAGGGGTCCTCTAAGCAAAGAGATTGCCTACAAGTGGTAGATCAGAAAGGAACAGGGACCATATACAGTAACAGTCACCTTACAGGCAATACAATGGCACTCAATTCATATCTCTCAATAGTTACCCTGAATGTGAATGGGCTAAATGCCCCTGTCAAAAGACACAGGGTATCAGAATGGATAAAAAAACAAAACCCATCTATATGTTGCCTCCAAGAAACACATTTTAAGCCCGAAGACACCTCCAGATTTAAAGTGAGGGGGTGGAAAAGAATTTACCATGCTAATGGACATCAGAAGAAAGCAGGAGTGGCAATCCTTATATCAGATCAATTCAATTTTAAGCCAAAGACTATAATAAGAGATGAGGAAGGACACTATATCATACTCAAAGGGTCTGTCCAACAAGAAGATTTAACAATTTTAAATATCTATGCCCCCAATGTGGGAGCAGCCAACTATATAAACCAATTAATAACAAAATCAAAGAAACACATCAACAATAATACAATAATAGTAGGGGACTTTAACACTCCCCTCACTGAAATGGACAGGTCATCCAAGCAAAAGATCAGCAAGGAAATAAAGGCCTTAAACGACACACTGGACCAGATGGACATCACAGATATATTCAGAATATTTCATCCCAAAGCAACAGAATACACATTCTTCTCTAGTGCACATGGAACATTCTCCAGAATAGATCACATCCTCGGTCCTAAATCAGGACTCAACTGGTATCAAAAGATTGGGATCATTCCCTGCATATTTTCCGACCACAATGCTCTAAAGCTAGAACTCAACCACAAAAGGAAGTTTGGAAAGAACCCAAATACATGGAGACTAAACAGTATCCTTCTAAAGAATGAATGGGTCAACCGGGAAATTAAAGAAGAATTGAAAAAAATCATGGAAACAAATGATAATGAAAATACAACGGTTCAAAATCTGTGGGACACAACAAAGGCAGTCCTGAGAGGAAAATATATAGCGGTACAAGCCTTTCTCAAGAAACAAGAAAGGTCTCAGGTACACAACCTAACCCTACACCTAAAGGAGCTGGAGAAAGAACAAGAAAGAAACCCTAAGCCCAGCAGGAGAAGAGAAATCATAAAGATCAGAGCAGAAATCAATGAAATAGAAACCAAAAAAACAATAGAACAAATCAACGAAACTAGGAGCTGGTTCTTTGAAAGAATTAATAAAATTGATAAACCCCTGGCCCGACTTATCAAAAAGAAAAGAGAAAGGACCCAAATAAATAAAATCATGAATGAAAGAGGAGAGATCACAACTAACACCAAAGAAATACAAATTATTATAAGAACATACTATGAGCAACTCTACGGCAATAAATTTGACAATCTGGAAGAAATGGATGCATTCCTAGAAACATATAAACTACCACAACTGAGCCAGGAAGAAATAGAAAGCCTGAACAGACCCATAACCAGTAAGGAGATTGAAACAGTCATTAAAAATCTCCAAACAAACAAAAGCCCAGGGCCAGACGGCTTCCCGGGGGAATTCTACCAAACATTTAAAGAAGAACTAATTCCTATTCTCCTGAAACTGTTCCAAAAAATAGAAATGGAAGGAAAACTTCCAAACTCATTTTATGAGGCCAGCATCACCTTGATCCCAAAACCAGACAAGGATCCCACCAAAAAAGAGAGCTATAGACCGATATCCTTGATGAACACAGATGCGAAAATACTCAACAAAATACTAGCCAATAGGATTCAACAGTACATTAAAAGGATTATTCACCACGACCAAGTGGGATTTATTCCAGGGCTGCAAGCTTGGTTCAACATCCGCAAATCAGTCAATGTGATACAACACATCAATAAAAGAAAGAACTAGAACCATATGATACTCTCAATAGATGCTGAAAAAGCATTTGACAAAGTACAGCATCCCTTCCTGATCAAAACTCTTCAAAGTGTAGGGATAGAGGGCACATACCTCAATATCATCAAAGCCATCTATGAAAAACCCACCGCAAATATCATTCTCAATGGAGAAAAACTGAAAGCTTTTCCGCTAAGGTCAGGAACACGGCAGGGATGTCCATTATCACCACTGCTATTCAACATCATACTAGAGGTCCTAGCCTCAGCAATCAGACAACAAAAGGAAATTAAAGGCATCCAAATCGGCAAAGAAGAAGTCAAATTATCACTCTTCGCAGATGATATGATACTATATGTAGAAAACCCAAAAGACTCCACTACAAAACTGCTAGAACTTATACAGGAATTCAGTAAAGTGTCAGGATATAAAATCAATGCACAGAAATCAGTTGCATTTCTCTACACCAACAGCAAGACAGAAGAAAGAGATATTAAGGAGTCAATCCCACTTATCTAACATTTTAATGGATTATCTATTTTAGCTCTTCTAAAAGCTTTATGAAGTTATCCTAGATTTATTTGCAACTTCCCAGTTAGGAAACCAAAGAAGGTAGATTAGGAGACTTGTCTAAGATGACATGAAATAATGGTTTTGAATGTGAGTCAAGTCCTCCTCTTGGTTGTCACTGGCAATCTCTCTTTGCTCTGAGACCCATTCACATGTGGATATCCGTAGACCACTTAGTAAAAGGATCAGCATGGTATACCCAGGGGTGTGTTGTGTTTCCTTTAAAACTCAGAGATATTCACAAATGAGTTGCTTATTTCTCAGAAGTCTGGAGTTTTAGACATAAAAATTGTGTTCCACTTGGGAACATTTATCCTAATGTACCTCACAGTACTGCACATCCAGAACTCCTAAGACTCTAGGCTGTTGGATTTTATTAGGATTTATCTTAATTTTATAAGCCTAGATCCAACATACCTAAAGAGCATACATGAGGAAAATTCATGTTAAACTGTGTTTATCACCTGGCTACCATGAGTGTTCTCTTGACTCAGTGGAGACAAATAGTATTCAGAGACTCCAGGAAATAGCATCAACTCAGAGTCACTATCTAATCATTGTAAGAAAGTATGGGTATTCTTATTGCAGTCCATCAACCAGTCTTCTTTGAAGACTGACAGAAGGAACATTCACAGGAAGATCTTAGGCAACCACAGAATCATTTCTTTGATATATTTGGAATCTTTCATTATGTAATCTCTGGGTCTATAGTTCTGAACCTAATCTAGGAAATGGGCAAGAGCCTATAACTATCAGATATCTATTTGCCAGGCCCAGAGATTTTATTTATTTATTATTATTATTGTAATATAACTGATATGCAATATCACATTATCTTAGGTACACAACATATTGATTTAACAATTCCGTGTATTATTCAATGCTCACTACCATATGTATAGTCACAAATTTATTACAATATTATTGACAATATTCTCTATGCTATGTTTATTATTTCCATGACTTATTTATTTTATACTGGGAAGTTTGTACCTCTCCATTCCCTTTGCCTATTTGGCCCATCTCCCTACCCATCTCTGCTTTGGCAACCATCAGTTTTTTCTCTGTATTTTAAGAGTCTGTTTGATTTTGTTTGTTCATTTTTTGTTGTTGTTGTTTTGTTTAGACTCCATATATAAGTGAGAGATTTTGTTTTTATTTAAGTAAATTAAGTACTAACTCAGAACTTTGGATTGACAAGATGACATTGACTCATCTCTTTCTGCTCCTTTCCACTAAGTACAATCATAAACAATAGAAATAATAAAAAGAACAACTAAAGGAGAACTCTGAAAGTGGTAAGAAGACAAAAGTTTTGGGAGCCCTAAGTCTGGTGGAACAATCAAAACTCCCACCCAGCAGGAGAGGTAATCCAGACCTAGAGTATCCTTTGTAGCAACAGAAGGCAACCCAGGCAGGCTTTTTGCTTTCCCTGAGTTAAATGGACAATGGCAAAATTGCCAATAACACTAGGAGAACCAGCAAGGGAGATCAACTGACTAGAAGTTTGTTAACATTAAGCAGCTAAGATAAGGGCTTTCCTTTTCCAGCAAGCCTGATGTCCTTTCCTCTACCCAGAGAAACTGTACAGCCAGGGGCCCAGGAAAGGGGACTCACACAACCACCAGCACCTGGCCAGAGAAATACACTTTATCCTTGCAGACCAGAGATTCCCTTTACCCATTAAGAGACTCCCAGGTTGGGGAAGCTCTTCCTTCCTCCTTGAACAGCGCTATTAGGGTTTAGTGAGAACTGTAGGAGCACAAAATGTACTGAACAAACCAAAATAACACTGAAAATTAGATTGTCATTAGAACCAACCCCTCCAAATTAGATAAGAACTGGCATGGTAAGCCTAAAAAAGGTAAATGCCGATTAAAAAAATTTAATCAGCATTTACCTTTTTAGGCTCTTTTTAAAAAATTTTTAATTAATTCATTTCTTTTCAGAAAAACATATTCATTATTTTTTCACCACACTCAGTGCTCCATGCAATCTGTGCCCTCTATAATACCCACCACCTGGTACCCCAACCTCCCACCGCCCCCACCACTTCAAACCCCTCAGATTGTTTTTCAGAGTCCATAGTCTCTCATGATTCACCTCCCCTTCCAATTTACCCCAACTCCCTTCTCCTCTCTAACACCCCTTGTCTTCCATGCTATTTGTTATGCTCCACAAATAAGTGAAACCAAATGATAATTGACTCTCTCTGCTTGACTTATTTCACTCAGCAAAATCTCTTCCAGTCCCATCCATGTTGCTATATAAATTGGGTATTCATCCTTTCTGATGGAGGCATAATACTCCATAGTGTATATGGACCACATCTTCCTTATCCATTCATCCGTTGAAGGGCATCTTGGTTCTTTCCATAGTTTGGCGACCGTGGCCATTGCTGCTATATACACTGGGATCCAGATGGCCCTTCTTTTCACGACATCTGTATCTTTGGGGTAAATACCCAGGAGTGCAATTGCAGGGTCATAAGGAGGTCATGGGTTGCATGGAGAACTGGGTGTTACATGAAAACAATGAATCATGGAACTCTATATCAAAAACCAATGATGTACTGCATGTAACTAACATAATAAAAAATTAAAATTAAAATCAAAAAATTAAATAATATCCACAAGTAACATAATATCAAAAAATGAGCAAGAAACAGGAAAATAGAAACTTAGGTGACAAAAAAAAATCAACTGATGCCAACACTGAAATGAATGAATCAAATATAGGAATTATCTGACAAAGCAATCATCATAAAAATAACTTGAGAAGTAACAAAAATTATCTTGAAACAAATCCCAATCTATGAAAAGACCTTAAATATATATTACTAAGTGAAAGAAGCCAATCTGAAAAGGCTATATATAGTATGATTCTAACTATCTTGCATTTTAGAAAAAGCAAAATGTGGAGACATGTAAAAGATCAGTGTTTTCCAGGAGGGTGTGGGGATAGATGAATAGACATAGCACAGAGGACATTTAAGGAAGTGAAAATACTCATGTTATACTCTAATGATAGGTAAATACCTCATATGCCTTTGACCAAATCTATAGAGCATAGTTTACATCAAGAGTGAATCCTAAGGTAAAATATGGACTTTTGGTGATTATGATGTATCAGTGTAGATTCATTCTTGGTTTAAAAAAAAAAAGTGCTATTCTGGTGAATGAAACTGATTGATAATGGAGTATAAGCATGTGGGGATAGGAGGTATATGAGAAATCTCTGTACCCCCTTCTAAGTTTTGTTATAATGTAAAAGATAAAATCTAAAAGATAAAATCTAGAAAAATGCTCTAAAAGATAAAATCTAGAAAAATGCTTAGACAGCTCAGGTAAAGTTGTCTAAATTAACAGTTTAAATCCATGTTTATTTTACCAAAATTTTATTTGTTATTTTTTTCTTGTTTCTTTTACTTGAGAGAGCTAGAGAGAGAGCATGAGTGAGGGGGCAAGTAGGGGCAGGAGGACAGAGAGATGCAGACTCCCCACTGAGCAAGGAGCCCAACATGAGGTTTGATCCCACTTTTTTTTACTTTGTAAATTTAATTTTATTTTTTCAGTGTTCCAAGATTCATTGTTTATGCACCACACCCAGTGCTCCATGCAGTATATACCTTCCTTAATACCCACCACCAGTCTTACCTAACCCCCCCCCTCCCCTCACAAACCCTGTTTGTTTCTCAGAGTCCACAGTCTCCCATGGTTTGTCTCCCCCTCGGATTTCCCCCAATTCACTTTTCCTTTCCTTTTCCTAATGTCCTCCATAATATTCCTTATGCTCTACATTTCTTGTGATGTTAAAGTAAATGGCATTCTGTTTTAAATATGAAATGTCTAGGCATTTCTAAATTCCATTTTTATTTTATCTAATTTTAATCACTTTATTATTAACATATATAGAAAATGAAAGTGCTAAATGAACAAAGGAATAGCCAAAACTTATTATTTTCATTTTTTTCTCAACTTGAAGTGAAAAATTCATAGATGTGGTTGAAATTGTAGCTCTTAAAGAATAACTGTTGTTTAAAATAGACTCTACAAATGACTGACACATTAAAAAATGTTCATCATCATTAATCATCAGGGAGATTCAAATCAAAACCACATTGAGATACCACCTTACACCAGTTAGCATGGACAAAATTATCAAGGCAGTAAACAACGAGTGTCAGAGAGGATGTGGAGAAAGGGGAACCCTCTTACACTGTTGGTGGGAATGCAAGTTGGTGCAGTCACTTTGGAAAACAGTGTGGAGATCCCTCAAAAAATTAAAAATAAGAGGGTTCCCCTTTCTCCACATCCTCTCCAACACATGTTGTTTACTGTCTTGTTAACTGGCCATTCTAACTGGTATAAGGTGATATCTCAATGTGGTTTTAATTTGAATCTCCCTGACAGCTAGTGATGATTAACATTTTTTCATGTGTCTGTTAGTCATCTCTATTTCTTCTTTGGAGAAGTGTCTTGCTCATGTCTTCTGCCCATTTTTTGACACGATTATCTGTTTTGCACTTGTTGAGTTTGAGGAGTTCTTTTTTTTTTAATTTATTTTTTACTTATTTTCAGCATAACAGTATTCATTATTTTTGCACCACATCCAGTGCTCCATGCAATCCGTGCCCTCTATAATACCCACCATCTGGTACCCCAACCTCCCACCCCCCACCCCTTCAAAACCCTCAGATTGTTTTTCAGAATCCATAGTCTCTCATGGTTCACCTCCCCTTCCAATTTCCCCCAACTCCCTTCTCTAACTCCCCATGTCCTCCATGCTATTTGTT
>NC_081569.1:21994904-22016116 GCF_022355385.1 Mustela nigripes
CATGCAATATGTGCCCTCCATAATACCCACCACCAGGCTGGCCCAACTTCCCACCCCACCCCCCACCCCCATCCCTTCAAAACCCTCAGATTGTTTTTCAGAATCCATAGTCTCTCATGGTTCACCTCCCCTTCCAATTTCCCCCAACTCCCTTCTCTAACTCCCCATGTCCTCCATGCTATTTGTTATGCTCCAGAAATAAGTGAAACCATATGATACTTGACTCTCTCTGCTTGACTTATTGCACTCATCATAATCTCTTCCAGTTCTGTCCACGTTGCTACAAAAGTTGGGTATTCGTCCTTTCTGTTGGAGGCATAATACTCCATAGTGTATATGGACCACTTCTTCCTTATCCATTCGACCGTTGAAGGGCATCATGGTTCTTTCCACAGTTTGGCGACCGTGACCATTACTGCTATAAACATTGGGGTACAGATGGCCCTTATTTTCACTACTTTAAGATTTTATTTATTTATTTGACAGAGAGAGATCACAAGTAGGCAGAGAGGCAGGCAGAGAGAGAGAGAGAGAGAGAGAGAGAGAGAGAGAGAGAAAAGAAAGCAGGCTCCCCACTGAGCAGAAAGCCTGATGCAGGGCTCAATCCCATGACTCTAGAATCATGATCTGAGCCCAAGGCAGGGGCTATAACTCCCTGAGGAGTTCTTTATACATCTTAAATATCAGCCCTTTGTCTGTACTGTCATTTGCGAATATCTTCCATTCCAGGGGGTTCCCTCTTTGTTTTGTTGAATGTTTTCTTTGCTGTGCAGAAGCTTTTGATCTTGATGAAATCCCAAAAGTTCATTTTTGCTTTTGTTTCCTTTGCCTTTGGAGACACATCTTTTTTTTTTTTTTTCCAAGATTTCGTTTATTCATTTGACAGAGAGAGAGCAAGAGCGAGATCACAAGTAGGCATAGGGGCAGGCAGAGAGAGTGGGGGAAGCAGGCTCTCCACTGAGCAGAGACCATAATGCAGAGCTTGGTCCCAGGACCCTGAGATCATGACCTGAGGGGAAGGCAGAGGCTTAACCCACTGAGTCACCCAGGTGCCCCTGGAGACATATCTTGAAAGAAGTTGTTGTGGCCAATGTGGAAGAGTTTACTCCCTATGTTCTATTTTAGGATCCTAATGGATTCCTGCCTCACGTTGAGGTATTTTATCCATTTTGAGTTTATCTTTGTGTATGGTGTAAGAAAATGGTCACGTTTCATTCTTCTACATATAGCTGTCTAATTTTCCCAGCACCATTTATTGAAGAGACTTTTTTCTGCAAGTTGGTGCAGGCACTTTGGAAAACAGTGTGGAGATTTCTTAAGAAATTAAAAATAGAGCTACCCTATGATATGGCAATTGCACTACGGGGTATTTAACCTGAAGATACAGATGTAGTGAAGAGAAGGGCCATCTGTACCCCAATGTTCATAGCAGTCATGGCCACAGTCGCCAAACTGTGGAAAGAACCAAGATGCCCTTCAAAAGATGAATGGATAAGGAAGATGTGGTCCATATATACAATGGAGTACTATGCCTCCATCAGAAAGAATGAATACCCAACTTTTGTATAAAAATTTGGGCAGAACTGGAAGAGATTATGCTGAGTGAAATAAGTCAAGAAGAGAGAGTCAATTATCATATGGTTTCACTTATTTGTGGAGCATAAGGAATAACACAGAGGACATAGGAAGATGGAGAGGAGAAATGAGTTGGGTGAAATTGGAGGGGGTGATAACCATGCGAGACTGTGGACTCTGAGAAACAAATTGAGGGTTTTGGAGGGAAGAGGGCTAAGAGATTGGGTGTAACTGGTGGTGAGTATTATGGAGGGCACATATTGCATGGAGCACTGGATGTGGTGCATAAACAATGAATTCTGGAACACTGAAAATAAATTAAAAAAAAATTTAAAATAGAGCTACCCTATGACCAGCAACTGCACTACTGGGTATTTACACCAAAGATACAGATGTAGTGAAAAGAAGGTCCCTCTGTACCCCAATATTCATAGCAGCCATGGCCACAGTCGCCAAATTGTGGAATAAGCCTAGATGCCCCTCAACAGATGAATAGATAAATAAGATATGGTCTATATATACAATGGAATATTATGCCTCCATCAGAAAGGATGAATATGCACCTTTTGTACAAACATGGATGGGACTGGAGGAGATTATGCTGAGTGAAATAAGTTAAGCAGAGAAAGTCAATTATCATATGGTTTCACTTACTTGTGGAGCATAAGGAATAACATGGAGGACATTAGGAGAAGGAAAGGAAAAGTGCATTGGGGGAAACTGGAGGAGGAGATGAAGTACGAGAGACTGTGGACTCTGAGAAACAAACTTAGGGTTTTGGAAGAGAAGGGTGGAGGATGGGTGATCCTGGTGGTGGGTATTAAGGAGGACATGTATTGCATGGACCACTGGGTGTGGTGCATAAATAATGAATCTTGGAACACTGAAAAAATAAAATTAAATTAAAAAAAAATAAAAAGACTCTGATGAGTATAGAAAGGGAAAAATCTTAAACCTAAGATTAGACTTGTCAGTATGTCTAAAGAAGAACAGTATATCTAAAGAAGAAGAAGTTATTAGATCCTATAAACAATTTATAAAAAATGGTATATTACTTTGCACAATGAAAAACAGTTATAAACAAATGAGGTCCTGACCTTTAAGCTAGGAAACTCTGAGTAATGTAGTGAGCAGTGGGGTATAGACTGAGGCCCAAGGGCTGCTGTAAATGAGCTATGAAGGCCAGATTGAAATAAAGGACTGATTCTTTATTACTAATCTAATTATAAATTTATCACCTATCTTTTATTTATTTATATACAATGAGAGATGAGGAATAGCACTGATCTAAAGTACTGTAACATTTGTAACACAAATGTGTACAAGTCGCTGAAGAGATAGGAAAAGAAGTCTGAGAGACATTTTACAAATTAAAACCTTGGACCCTGTGTATCGGATAAGGGATGTTTTTTAGTCTGGTGCACGTTATTCCTCATGAGAGAATGCTTAGCAGATCAGAAGCCATCATAAAAAAACTGAAGTTTGTGAACCTTCACTAAACCATTCTCTATGAGTGGAAACTAATAAGTCAAAAACTATTACAGAGGCTACATGGCCATTCAAGAATAATGTTACAAACAGAATCCAAGGATCAGATGTGTTTTGAAAAAAATGAGAGTAAATATACATTAAATATCACATTTGCATACGTATTTCAATTATGCTCGAATCAACATGTTATCTAAGATAATTCAAAACTCCATTTGTTTTTTAAGTAATTGTTATATTATTTAACACTCATATTCAAATATGCATTATAGGCAAATCATTCTGCAAGTTATTTTTATCTTTTATTTGAATACATGAACAATAGAAACATATAAGAAAAACTATTGAAATTAGAATTGTCATAGAATATCAAGATGAATGGGAATTTGAGAGGAAAAGACCAAACTAAGAAAAAAATTAAGGGTGCATAGAAAAAGACCATAGGAACAAAACCAATTTCTATAGCTGAATTTTAGTTGTGATTCTGAGCTTTCCAATAAGGAAGTAAATGGATAATGTTCAGTACTAATTATCAGAGACTTCAGGAAAGTAAAAATTCTCTCAACTCTATATTCTAAAAGAAATTCCTCACATAGACTTTTCCAGATGATTGGTGGGCAATGTGCTTTGACATTTGAAAAAATAAATGACAACTTTCCTGACACACTTGTATACCATGAAATTCCTCTTTAAAATGTACAATTCTTTGATTTTAAATATTCACAGAGTTGTCCAAGAATTACCGTTATATAATTTCACATGTTTTTAACATTGCAAAAATAAAGCTTATCTCTATTAGTAGTCTATTCCCCATTATCACCTCTACCACTCTCTGGAAACCACTAATATATTATCTGCTTCTATGGATTTATCTTTAACATTTTATAAAAATGGAATCATATACTATGTGGCCTAGGTACCTGGCTTCTTACAGTTAACATGTTATTTCAAGGTCCATCCATGTGATTGCATGCATCATTACTCATTACTTTCTAGGGCCTTTTTTTGTTTGTTTGTTTATCTAATCTATGTTCAAGTTCACTGATTCTTTTTCCAGATTAAGTATGTTGTTCAGGGACACCTGGGTGGCTCAGTGGGTTAAAGCCTTTGCCTTTGGCTCAGGTCATGATCCTAGGGTCTGGGATAAGCCTCTGCTCAGTAGGGAGCCTGCTTCACCTCCTCTCTCTGCCTGCTTTTGCCTACTTGTGACGTTGGTCAAATAAATAAATCTTTAGAAAATAAATATGTTGTTCAATCTCTCTAGTAAATTTTTATTTCACTTAGGGTACTTCCCAACTTCAGAATTTCTATTTGGTTGTTGTTTTTTTTTTAATAATGTCAATCTCTGTGTTGACATTCTCTATCTGATGTATATGATATTCATACATTCCTTTAGTTTTTTAGATATAGTTACCCCAATTTTTGAGCATATCTACCTAACTTTGGATATACCTGATTTAACATCTTTGTCTAGTAAATCTGAAGTCTGGCTTCCTTAGAGAAAATTTCTATTAACTACTCTTTATTCCTGTGTATGGGCCTGGCTTTCTTGTTTCTGAGCATGTTTCCTAACTTTCCATTGAAAATTGGACAGCTTGGCTATAATTTGGAAGTGAAAGCCTCTCAGTGTTTGCTGTTATTGCTGTTGGGTTTGGTTGTTGTTAATTCTATTTGATTGTTCAGTGACTTTCTTCAACTAATTATGTAAAAACTATTTTTTGTTTATTTTTTTGTGTGTCTTGTAACCACTGAAATCTGTTTGGTTTATTGAAGAGCTAATGATAAATCAGAGATTTCCTTAAATACCTGTGCTTATCTGTCTTCCATTCTTTCCAAAGGGCCTTGTGCATTCCTTCAGTGTTCTAATAGGTAGTTTACATCTTTGAGTTAGTCTTCACTAACTGCCTTTCAGAGCCTCAAGTTCATCCGTACATGAGAAATTTTGGCCAACTTTTCCTTGATATGTGCATAACCTTGTACCTGCACATGGACTTCTATATCCCCAGAAATTTGTTACAGATTTTTGAAGAATTGTATGAACAATATCATCTTACAGCTTTAATTTACAAGTTTTTGCTTGGTCTCTCATTTGCCCCCAAACTAGAAACAGTGCCTCCTCAGCTGAAGTTAATTGTCTCTGATTTCTTTCAACAAATGCCCCCAGGAAAAAAACTAGCAAGCTGAGATGCAAGTCAGGTCAAATAAGGATAAACCATGCACTTGGGGGTTTAGTGGGAGCTGCCAGATGGGTCAAATAATGACAATTCTCTGGAAAAGGAGCTTTGGGGGGACTATACTGATGTGTTCTGTGTAGCCTTTAGTCTTTGGTTTTCAGAGCTACTGCAGTTGTGAAGCTGTTTCCAAGGCTACTACAGAGCTGGGAGAAAGAAAGGGATGGAAATAGGGCAAAGTGAATGCCACACACTGCCTGCTTCTTGAGATGAGATTCATCCCTGCTCTTCAATAAACACTCCTCAGATTGTTCCAAAGCCTGGGTTGATTGACTTTGACAATTTTGGGGGTCAGGTTTCTTGTTGGTTATTTTATTATTATTATTTTATTTTTAAAATAGGCCTTCAGAAGTCTTCACACCACCATTCCTGAATTATTCCTTTCCCTACAATTTTTAACTGCAAAAGAAAATGATGAATTTTATATGGCTAAATTTGCTTTACAGTGACCTTTAGAGAAGCTGGAGACATTACATTAAAGGCAGTTTAGTGAAAGGCAGAATAAACTGTTATCAGGGAGTTTAAAATACAGTTAATATATAAAATCTATAGAAGTAAAACTCTTAGAGCAAAACACAATACTATTTGCAATCTGTTGGCAAAAAAAAAAAAACAAGCAAACAAAAATAATTATAAAAAAAAAACCCCTAGGACTTTTGAGAGCAAAAAGGACCATGGAGACAGAAGCAAAATAAATTGTTTAACAAGAAACAAAGATTGCTGTGGTCTGAGACAATCATGTCTAGATATAATATGAATGATAACCATTTATATTCACCTTCAATTTTTTTTTTATTAGATTTTATTGTTTTTTTTTTTTTTGAAGGTTATATATGTTTTTTTATTTTAATTTTTATAAACATATATTTTTATCCCCAGGGGTACAGGTCTGTGAATCACCAGGTTTACACACTTCACAGCACTCACCAAATCACATACCCTCCCCAATGTCCATAATACCACCCCCTTCTCCCAAACCCCCTCCCCCCGGCAACCCTCAGTTTGTTTTGTGAGATTAAGAGTTACTTATGGTTTGTCTCCCTCCCAATCCCATCTTGTTTCATTTATTCTTCTACCCACTTAAGCCTCCATGTTGCATCACCACTTCCTCATATCAGGGAGATCATATGATAGTTGTCTTTCTCTGCTTGACTTATTTCGCTAAGCATGATACGCTCTAGTTCCATCCATGTTGTTGCAAATGGCAAGATTTCATTTCTTTTGATGGCTGCATAGTATTCCATTGTGTATATATACCACATCTTCTTGATCCATTCATCTGTTGATGGACATCTAGGTTCTTTCCATAGTCTGGCTATTGTGGACATTGCTGCTATAAACATTCGGGTGCATGTGTCCCTTTGGATCACTACGTTTGTATCTTTAGGGTAAATACCCAATAGTGCAATTGCTGGGTCATAGGGCAGTTCTATTTTCAACATTTTGAGGAACCTCCATGCTGTTTTCCAGAGTGGCTGCACCAGCTTGCATTCCCACCAACAGTGGAGGAGGGTTCCCCTTTCTCCGCATCCTCGCCAGCATCTGTCATTTCCTGACTTGTTGATTTTAGCCATTCTGACTCGTGTGAGGTGATATCTCATTGTGGTTTTGATTTGTATTTCCCTGATGCCAAGTGATATGGAGCACTTTTTCATGTGTCTGTTCGCCATCTGGATGTCTTCTTTGCAGAAATGTCTGTTCATGTCTTCTGCCCATTTCTTGATTGGATTATTTGTTCTTTGGGTGTTGAGTTTGCTAAGTTCTTTATAGATTCTGGACACTAGTCCTTTATCTGATATGTCGTTTGCAAATATCTTCTCCCATTCTGTCAGTTGTCTTTTGATTTTGTTAACTGTTTCCTTTGCTGTGCAAAAGCTTTTGATCTTGATGAAATCCCAGTAGTTCATTTTTTCCCTTGCTTCCCTTGCCTTTTGCGTTGTTCCTAGGAAGATGTTGCTGCGGCAGAGGTCGAAGAGGTTGCTGCCCGTGTTCTCCTCAAGGATTTTGATGGATTCCTTTCGCACATTGAGGTCCTTCATCCATTTTGAGTCTATTTTTGTGTGTGGTGTAAGGAAATGGTCCAATTTCATTTTTCTGCATGTGGCTGTCCAATTTTCCCAGCACCATTTATTGAAAAGGCTGTCTTTTTTCCATTGGACATTCTTTCCTGCTTTGTCGAAGATTAGTTGACCATAGAGTTGAGGGTCTATTTCTGGGCTCTCTATTCTGTTCCATTGATCTATGTGTCTGTTTTTGTGCCAGTACCATGCTGTCTTGATGATGACAGCTTTGTAATAGAGCCTGAAGTCCGGAATTGTGATGCCACCAACGTTGGCTTTCTTTTTCAATATCCCTTTGGCTATTCGAGGTCTTTTCTGGTTCCATATAAATTTTAGAATTATTTGTTCCATTTCTTTGAAAAAGATGGATGGTACTTTGATAGGAATTGCATTAAATGTGTAGATTGCTTTAGGTAGCATAGACATTTTCACAATATTTATTCTTCCAATCCAGGAGCATGGAACATTTTTCCATTTCTTTGTGTCTTCCTCAATTTCTTTCATGAGTACTTTATAGTTTTCTGAGTATAGATTCTGTGTCTCTTTGGTTAGGTTTATTCCTAGGTATCTTATGGTTTTGGATGCAATTGTAAATGGGATTGACTCCTTAATATCTCTTTCTTCTGTCTTGCTGTTGGTGTAGAGAAATGCAACTGATTTCTGTGCATTGATTTTATATCCTGACACTTTACTGAATTCCTGTATAAGTTCTAGCAGTTTTGGAGTGGAGTCTTTTGGGTTTTCCACATATAGTATCATATCATCTGCGAAGAGTGATAATTTGACTTCTTCTTTGCCGATTTGGATGCCTTTAATTTCCTTTTGTTGTCTGATTGCTGAGGCTAGGACCTCTAGTACGATGTTGAATAGCAGTGGTGATAATGGACATCCCTGCCGTGTTCCTGACCTTAGCGGAAAAGCTTTCAGTTTTTCTCCATTGAGAATGATATTTGCGGTGGGTTTTTCATAGATGGCTTTGATGATATTGAGGTATGTGCCCTCTATCCCTACACTTTGAAGAGTTTTGATCAGGAAGGGATGTTGTACTTTGTCAAATGCTTTTTCAGCATCTATTGAGAGTATCATATGGTTCTTGTTCTTACTTTTATTGATGTGTTGTATCACATTGACTGATTTGCGGATGTTGAACCAACCTTGCAGCCCTGGAATAAATCCCACTTGGTCGTGGTGAATAATCTTTTTAATGTACTGTTGAATCCTATTGGCTAGTATTTTGTTGAGTATTTTCGCATCTGTGTTCATCAAGGATATCGGTCTATAGCTCTCTTTTTTGGTGGGATCCTTGTCTGGTTTTGGGATCAAGGTGATGCTGGCCTCATAAAATGAGTTTGGAAGTTTTCCTTCCATTTCTATTTTTTGGAACAGTTTCAGGAGAATAGGAATTAGTTCTTCTTTAAATGTTTGGTAGAATTCCCCCGGGAAGCCGTCTGGCCCTGGGCTTTTGTTTGTTTGGAGATTTTTAATGACTGTTTCAATCTCCTTACTGGTTATGGGTCTGTTCAGGCTTTCTATTTCTTCCTGGTTCAGTTGTGGTAGTTTATATGTTTCTAGGAATGCATCCATTTCTTCCAGATTGTCAAATTTATTGCCGTAGAGTTGCTCATAGTATGTACTTATAATAGTTTGTATTTCTTTGGTGTTAGTTGTGATCTCTCCTCTTTCATTCATGATTTTATTTATTTGGGTCCTTTCTCTTTTCTTTTTGATAAGTCGGGCCAGGGGTTTATCAATTTTATTAATTCTTTCAAAGAACCAGCTCCTAGTTTCGTTGATTTGTTCTATTGTTTTTTTGGTTTCTATTTCATTGATTTCTGCTCTGATCTTTATGATTTCTCTTCTCCTGCTGGGCTTGATCCCAAAACCAGACAAGGATCCCACCAAAAAAGAGAGCTATAGTCCTCTAAACTATTTCTTATATTTCACATATGAATGAAGCAATATGATAATTATCTTTCTCTGATTTAATTATTTCACATAGTATAATAGCTTCCAGTTCTATCCACATCAGTGTAAATGGTAGGTTTCATACTTTGTTATGGTTGAGTAATATTCCATTGTATATATGAACCATATCAACTTTATCCATGAATCTACTGAAAGATATCTCAGCTACTTCCAAGGTTTGGCTATTGTGGACATTGCTACTATGGACATTATGATGCATGTGCCCCTTCTTTTTACTATCTCTGTATTTTGGGGGTAAATACACTCTAATGAAATTGCTGGGTTGTAGGGCACCTTTGCTTTTAACTTCATGAGGAACCCCCATACTGTTTTCCAGAGTGGTTATACCAGCTTGTATTCCCGCCAACAGTGTAAGAGGGTTCCCCTTTCTCCACATTCTTGCCAACATTTGTTTTTCCCTGTTTTGTTAATTTCTGCCATTCTAGCTGGTGTAAGGTGGTAACTAAATGAGGCTTTGATTTATATTTCCCTGACGTTGACTGATGTTGAGCATTTTTTTTCATGCGTCTGTTAGGCATTTAGATGACATTTTAAAAATTCAATTGTATTTTTTCAGTGTTCCAAGATTCATTGTTTATTCACCACACCCAGTGTTCCATGTAATACATGCCCTCCTTAATGTCCATCACCAGGATCACCCATCCTCTCACCCCCTTCCCATCTAAAACCCTCAGTTTATTTCTCAGTGTTCACAGTCCCTCATGATTCATCTCCCCCTCTGATTTCTCCCAATTCACTCTTCCTTTCCTTCTCCTAATGTCCTCCATGCTACTTACTCCTTATGCTCCACAAGTAATTGAAACCATATGATAATTGACTTTCTCTGTTTGACTTATTTTACTCAGCATAATATCCTCCACTTCCAACCATGTTGGTACAAAAATTGGGTATTCATCCTTTCTGATGGCTGCATAATATTCCAATGCATATATGGACCATATCATAGTAGCAATGACCACAATTTCCAAACTGTGGAAAGAGCCAAGATTCCCTTCAACAGATGAACAGATAAAGAAGATATGGATGTCATTTTTGGAGAAATGTCTGTTCATGTCTTCTGCCCATTTCTTGACTAGATTATTTGTTTTTTGTTTGTTTGTATGTTTATTTGTTTGTTTTGTTGCTTTGTAAGTCTTTTATAAATATTGGATACTAGCCCTTCTAGTCTGATATATCATTTGCAAATATCTTCTCCCACTTCATAGGATGCCTTAAAGTTTTGTTCCCTATATCATTTGTCATGCAGAAACTTTGTTTTATCTTGATGAAGTCGCAATAGTTCATTTGGCTTTTGTTTCCCTTGCCTTTAGAGATGTGTCTTGCAAGAAGTTGCTGTGGCTGAAGTTGAAGAGGTTACTTGCCTATGTCCTCCTTTAGGATTTTGATGGACTCATTTCTCATATTTAGGTCTTTAATCCATTTTGAGTCTATTTTTTTGTGTGGTGTGAAGAAATGGTCCAGTTTTATTCTGGTTTTGGATGTCCAATTTTCCCAGCACCACTGATTGAAGAGACTTTTTTCCATTGGATATTTTTTCCTTCTTTGTCAACAATTAGTTGACCAAAGTTGGGGGTCCATTTCTGTATTCTGTATTGTGTTCCATTGATCTAAGTGTCCTTTATTTGTGCCAGTATCATGCTGTCTTGATGATCACAGATGTGTAATAAACTTGAAGTCAGGCATTTGATGCTGCTAGCACTGTTTTTGTTGTTGTTGTTGTTGTTTGTTTTGTTTTCAACATTCCTCTGACTATTCTGGGTATTTTTTGGTTTCATACAAATTTTAGGATTATTTGTTTCTGCTCTGTGAAAAATATTGATGGTATTTTGATATGGATTGCATTTAATGTGTATTGGTAGAATAGACATTTTAACCATATTTATTCTTGCAGTACATGAGCATGAAATGTTTTTTCCATCTTTGAGTCTTCAATTTCTTTCATAAGTGTTCTGTAGTCTCTAGAGTACAGATCCTTTACCTCTTTGTTTAAGTTTATTCCTAGGTATCTTTTGGTTTTTGATGCAATTGTAATTGCAATAGATTCCTCAATTTCTATTTTTTCACTTTCACTGTTAGAACATAGAAATGTAACTGATTTCTGTGCATTGGTTTTGTATCCTGTCTCATTGCTGAATTGCTGTATGAGGTCTAACAATTTTAGGTTGGAGTTTTTTGGGCTTTCTTCATAAAATATCATGTCATCTGTGAAGAGTGAGAGTTTGGCTTCTTTGCCAGTTTGAATGCCATTTATTTATTTATTACTTACTTTCAGCATAACAGTATTCATTATTTTTGCACCACACCCAGTGCTCCATGCAATCCGTGCCGACTCTAATACCCACCACCTGGTTCCCCCAACCTCCCACCCCCCACCACTTCAAACACCTCAGATTGTTTTTCAGAGTCCATAGTCTCTCATGATTCACCTCCCCTTCCAATTTCCCCCAACTCCCTTCTCCTCTCTAACTACCCTTGTCCTCCATGCTATTTGTTATGCTCCAGAAATAAGTGAAACCATATGATAATTGACTCTCTCTACTTGACTTATTGCACTCAGCATAATCTCTTCGAGTCCCGTCCATATTGCTACAAAAGTTGGGTATTCATCTTTTTGATGGAGGCATAATACTCCATAGTGTATATGGACCAAATCTTCCTTATCCATTTATCCGTTGAAGGGCATCTTGGTTTTTTCCACAGTTTGGCGACAGTGGCCATTGTTGCTATACACAGTGGGGTACAGATGGCCCTTCTTTTCACGACATCTGTATCTTTGGGTTAAATGCCCAGAAGTGAAATTACAGGGTCATAGGGAAGCTCTATTTTTAATTTCTTGAGGAATCTCCACACTGTTCTCCAAAGAGGCTGCACCAACCTGCATTCCCACCAACAGTGTAAGAAGGTTCCCCTTTCTCCACATCCCCTCCAACAAATGTTGTTTCCTGTCTTGCTAATTTTGGCCATTCTAACTAGTGTAAGGTGATATCTCAATGTGGTTTTAATTTGAATTCCCTGATGGCTAGTGATGATGAACATTTTTTTCATGTGTTTTTGTTGTCTGATTACTGAGGCTGGGTCTTCTAGTATGATGTTAAAGCACAGTGGTGAGAATGGGTGACCCTGTTGTATTCCTGACCTTAGGGGAAAAGCTCTTAGTATTTCCCCTCTGAGAATGATATTTGCTGTGGGTTTTTCACAAGTAGCTTCTGTGATACTGAGGTATGTTCCATCTATCCCTACACTCTGGACAGTTTTAATCAAGCAAGAATGTTGTATTTTTGTCAAATGTTTTTCTTCATCAGTTGAGAGGATTATATGGTTCTTGTCTTTTCTTTGATTAATGTCTTGTTAATGGATTTGTAAATGTTCAACCACCCTTGCATCCCAGGAATAAATCTCTCCTGGTTGTGGTGAATAGTCCTTTTAATGTACTATTGGATCTTATTGGCTAGGAACTTGGTGAGTATTTTGGCATTCATGTTTATTCAAGGATATTGGTCTTTAATTATCCTTTTTAATGGGGTCTTTGTCTGTTTTCAGCATCAAGTCCACCAAGCTGGCCTCAATGAATGAGATTGGAAGTTTTCCTTTCATTTCTATTTTTTAAAACAACTTCAGTAGAATAGGTATTATTTCTTCTATAAATGTATGATAGAATAGCCCTGAGAAGTCAACTGGCCCTGGACTATTATTTTTGTGGAGGTCTTGGATTACTCTTTCAACTTCCTTGCTGTTTATTCATCTATTCACTTTTTTTTTTTAACTCTTTCTGTTTCAGTTATGGTAGTTTAAAAAGTCTTAGGAAACCATCCACTTCTTCCAGATTCCCTAATTTCTTGGCATTTAGTTGCTTATAATATGTTCTTAAAATTGTATTTTCTTGGTGTTGGTTATGATCTCTCTCCTTTCATTAGTAATTTTATTAATTTGGGTCATTTTTTTTCATAAGTCTGCTTAGAGGTTTATCAGTCTTATTAATTCATTTAAAGAACTAGTCTCTAGTTTTGTTGAGCTGTTCTACTGTTCTGGTTTCCATTTCATTGATTTCTGCTCTAATCTTTTATTTCTCTTCTCCCCCTTAGTTTAGGCTATAGTTGCTGTTCTTCCTCCAGCTCCTTTCTGTGTAAAGTTAGCTTGTATTTTTCTAAATTCTTTCAGGAATGCTTGTATTCTAAACTACCTGACTCCTAGGACCCAAATGTTTGCTGTACCCCAAATTCTTTGAACCAATATGTTTTTATTCTTATTAGTTCCGTGAGTTTTCATAAACCCTTCTTTAATTTCCTGGTTGATCCATTCATTTGATATTAGGATGCTCTTCTCTTTAATCTCCAAGTCTTTGAGTTCCATCCAAATTTGCTTGGGGTTGTTTAGTTCAAATTTCAAAGCATTGTGGTCTGAAAATATGCAGGGAATAATCTCAGTATTTTAGTATCAGTTGAGACTTGATTTGTGACCCAGTATATGATCTAGTCTGTAGAAAGTTCCATGTGCACTTGAGAAGAATGAGGGTTCTGTTGTTTTAGGATGAAATGTTCTGTATAAATCTGTGAAGTCTATCTGATCCAGGGTGGCATTCAAAGCACTTACTTCTTTGTTCATCATCTACTTAAATGATCTGTCCTTTGTTATGAGTAGGGTGTTGAAGTCCCCTAATGTATTATCAACGTATTTATTTGTTTTGGTTATTAATTGGTTTATATAGTCAATCCCATTTACAATTGCACCCCAAACCATAAGATACCTAGGAATAAACCTAACCAGAGAGGCACAGAATCTATACTCAGAAAACTATAAAGTAGTCATGAAAGAAATTGAGGAAGACACAAAGAAATGGAAAAATGTTCCATGCTCCTGGATTGGAAGAATAAGTATTGTGAAAATGTCTATAAATATAAATATAAAGGCATACCCCTTAATATTTTCTGTAGGGCTGGCTTGGTGGTCACATATTCTTTTTTTTTCAATTTATTTATTTTCAGAAAAACAATATTCATTATTTTTTCACTGCACCCAGTGCTCCATGCAATTTGTGCCCTCTATAATATCCACCACCTGGTACCATAACCTCCCAACAATCTGAGAAGTTTGAAGTGGCAGTGGACACATATTCTTTTTTTTTTTTTTCTGTCCTGGAAACTCTTTATCTCCCTTTCCATTCTGAATGACAGCCTTGTTGGGTAAAATATTCTTGGCTGCATGTTCTTCTCATTTAGTACCATGACTGTATCTTGCCAGTTCTTTCTGACCTGCCAGGATTCTGTGGATAGGTCTGATGTTATTCTGATGTTTCTCCCTCTATACGTAAGGAACCTCCTCTCCTTAGCTTTTCTCAAGATAGTGTCTTTTCCTCTAAGATTTTCAAGATTCATTATTGTAGGTTGGGGTATTGATCTATTATTATTATCGATTATTATTGATTTTGGGAGGACTCTTCTCTGCCCCTGGGGCATGTATGTTAGTTTTCTTCCCCAGATTAGAAAAGTTTTTGGCTATGAATTGTTCAAATATACCTTCTAGTGGTGACTGCATGGCTCAGTCACTAAGCATCTGCCTTTGGCTCAGGTCATGATTCCCCACATCAGGCCCCCTGCTTGTGAAGGAGCTTGTTTCTCCTTTTTCCCTCTGCCTGCTGCTCCCCCTACTTTCACTCTCTGTCTCAAGTAAATAAAATAAAAATCTTCTACACCTAAAGGAGCTGGAGAAAGAACAAGAAAGAAACCCTAAACCCAGCAGGAGAAGAGAAATCATAAAAAAATCAAATATACCTTCTAGCCCTCTCTTTCTCCACAAGCCCTTGGGGATTCCAGTAATTCTGACATTGGTTTGTTTCAAGGCAACATTAAAATTCTTAAAGTCTTTATTCATGAGCTATTAGCTGTCTCTCTCTATTTTCCTCAACTTCCTTCCTTTCCATCAGCCTATCTTCTAGATCACTTATACTCAGAAAGTGACATAACACTGGCATGCAAAATCAGAACCCCTAGAAATCTGGTCCAATGAGAAACATCACTTTCTGAAAGGGGCTCAGGGGATGAAAAGGGCAGAATTCTATGTAGGTCACTGCGGTCTCAGGATCCCAGGAGACACAGAAAGAGCAGGGTTCCTGAAAAAATAGAGTGCCCAAGCAGTGGAGCAGGAAAACTGGTCTAGTCAATGAGCCCAGGAATGACTTTCAGCTTGGTAGTCATAAACTGTGAGCTAGGCTGAAGGGATGACAGCTCTCTTCCTGGGCACCCTGAAAAGGACTAGAATAAATGGATATCAGACATATCCACAGAAACCTGGCAAAATATATTCAGGGTACTAAATGAAAAGAACATGCAGCCAAGAATACTTTATCCAGCAAGGCTGTCATTCAGAGTGGATGGAAAGATAAAGACCTTCCGGGATAGAAAGAAACTTGAAGAATATGTGACCACAAATGCAGCCCTACAAGAAATATTAAGGCAGGTATCACAAGTGAAGGGAGAGCCCAAGAGTAACATAGACCATAAGTAAGAGAAAAAATCTATACAAATAAGAACTTTACTGTTAATACAATGGCACTAAATTCATATCTTTCAATAGTCAATCTGCATTTAAATTGGTTGAATGCTTCAATCAAAAAACAGTGTATCATATTGGATAAAAAAAGAAAGAGCCATCCATATGTTGTCTACAAGAGATTCATTTTATCCTAGTCACCTCCAGATTGAAAGTAAGGGGGTAGAGAACAACTTATCATAGTAGTGACATCAAAAAAAGCTGGGGTAACAATCCTCCTATCACACAAATTAGATTTTAAACCAAAGACTGTAGTAAGAGGTGTAGAAGGACACTATATAACACTTAAAGGGTCTATCCCTCAAGAATATCTAACCATTGAAAATATCAATGTCCTCAACATGGAAGCAGCCAATTATATAAACCAATTAATAACCAAAGTAAAGAAACACATTGATAATAACACATCAATAGTAAGGGACCTCAACACCCCTCTCAGAGATGGACAAATCATCTAAGCAGATGAACAAAGGAACAAGGGCTTTGGGGAGTGGAGCCCAAAATGGCAGAGGATAGGAGACCTTAAAATTGTTTGGTCCTAGGAATTCAGCTAGATAACTATCAAGGCATTCTGAACACCTGTGAACTCAACTGGAGATTGAAAAAAAGCATAGATGCAATTTACAAATAGAAAGGTGACCACTTTCTGCAAGGTAAGAGGTGTGTAGAAGTGAATCTGTGGTGATATATGGGAAGATAGACCACAAAGGGGAGGGAGCCTCCATAAGGTTTCTACCAGCAAGTGATGGAGCAGCAGAGCACAAAAATGGAAATTTTAGAAGTCTGCTATGGTGAAGATTGTCAGTCACACAGCTTAGAGTGGTCCTGGAGGAGGGGAGAGATGGAACCCTCACTGGGACACTGTGGTCTCAGACCCTCAGGGTCACAGGAAGAATAGGTGAACCTGACTGCAGTGGAGCTCCCAGGTATTGGAACAGGAAATCCAGCTACAAAGAGTTAGCCAGGAGTGGGATTTCACCTCAGGGTTATGATATACCATGGATATCACAGTTGGGCCACTGCTTTTCACGCAGGAGCCCAACAAGCAGCAGAACTGGGGAGACCCCTATTTTTCCCCAGGAGGAGTGGCTTAAGAGTGCACTGCAGGAGTCTTTGGGTTTGGAGACTTGAAACAGCGTTGCATGCCTGAAACAATCACCATTTTCATTCTCATCCTTTAAAATTGCAGGGAAAGCTTTCAGGAGACAAAAGTCACATAGAACAAACCTGAGCAGATTACTTAGTCTGGCCCCCTGACAAGGGCGTTGCAGTTCTTCCTGGGCCAAAGACATTTAAAAACCAACAGAACAGGCCCCTCCCCCAGAAGATCAAGAAGAACATCCAGCCAAGACCAAGTTTACCAATCCATGAGAACTGCAAACCTCCCGTGCTTGGGGAATACAGCACATAGAATTCATTATTTTTCCCCATGATTCTTTAGTCTTTCAAATTTAATTTTTTAAAAGTTTTATTATTCTTTTCTTTTTAAAAATTTTTCTTCTTTCCTTTTTCAACAACTTCTTATCAACTTATTTTTAAAAAAATTTTTTTAATTTTCATTTTTACATAGTCTATCCCTTTATTGTATTTAACCTTATTTTATATATATATTTTTTCTCTCTTTTTTTCCTGATTATATACAAATTTTAGGATTGTTGCTCCAGCTCTTTGAAATTGCCAGTGGAATTTGATCAGAATGGCATTGAAAGAATAGATTGCTCTAGACAGTGTAGACATTTAACAGTGTTTATTCTTCCAATCCATGAGCATGGAATGGTCTTCCATCTTTTTGTGTCTTCTTCAATTTCTTTGATGAGTGTTCTGTATTTCCTTGAGTACAGATTCTTTACCTCTGTGGTTAGGTTATTCCCAGGTATCTTGTGGTTCTCAGTGCTATAGTAAATGGAATTTTTTCTATAATCTTCCTTTCTGTATTTTCATTATTAGTGTATAGAAAGCAACTGATTTCTGTACACTGATTTTGTCACCTGTCACATTACTGAATTGCTGTATGAGTTCTAGTAGTTTGGGGGTGGAGTCTTTTGGGTTTTCCATATAAAGAATCATGTCATCTGTGAAGAGAGAGAGTTTGACTTCTTCATTGCCAACTTGAATACCTTTTATTTCTCTTTGTTTTCTGATTGCTGTTGCTAGAACTTCTAGTACTATGTTGAACAAGAGTGGTGAGAGTGGGCATCCTTGCATGTTTCTGATCTCAAATGGATGATATTCACTGTGGGTTTTTCATAGATAGGTTTTATGAAATTGAGGAATGTTCCCTCTATCCCTATTCTTTGAAGATTTTTTTAATCAGGAATGGGTGCTGTATCTTATAAAATGGTTTTTCTGATCAATTGAGAGTACCATGTGGTTTTCCTTTGTTATCTTATTGATTTGTTCTTTCACATTGATTGATTTGCAAATGTTGAACCCAGGGCTAAATCACACCTGGTCATTGTGGATAATCTTTTTAATGTACTGCTGGATCCTATTAGCTAGGATCTTATTGAGAATCTTGGCATCCATATTCATCAGGGATATTGGTCTGAAATTCTACTTTTTTGTGGAGTCTCTTCCTGGTTTTGGAATCATAGTAATGCTGACTTCATAAAGAGTCTGGAAGGTTTCCTTGTGCTTCAGTTTTTTTAAACAGCTTTAGGAGAATAGGTACTATTTCTTCTTTGAATGTTTGCTAGAATTCCCCAGGGAATCCATCAGGTCCTGGGCTCTTGATTTTTTTTTTCAGCATAACAGTATTGATTATTTTTGCATCACACCCAGTTCATCATCACTAGCCATCAGGGAATTCAAATTAAAACTACATTGAGATATCAACTTACACCAGTTAGAATGGCCAAAATTAACAAGACAGGAAACAACATGTGTTGGAGGGGATGTGGAGAAAGGGGAACCCTCTTCCACTGTTGGTGGGAATGCAAGTTGGTGCAGCCTCTTTGGAGAACAGTGTGGAGATTCCTCAAGAAATTAAAAATAGAACTTCCCTATGACCCTGCCATTGCACTACTGGGTATTTACCCCAAAGATACAGATGTAGTGAAAGAAGGTCCATCTGTACCCCAATGTTTATAGAAGCAATGGCCATGGTCGCCAAACTGTGGAAAGAACCAAGATGGCCTTCAACGGACGAATGGATAAGGAAGATGTGGTCCATATACACTATGGAGTATTATGCCTTGATCAGAAAGGACGAATACCCAACTTTTGTAGCAACATGGACAGGACTGGAAGAGATTATGCTGAGTGCAATAAGTGAAGCAGAGAGAGTTAATTATCATATGGTTTCACTTATTTGTGGAGCATAACAAAAAGCATGGAGGACATGGGGAGAAAGAGAGGAGAAGGGAGTTGGGGTAAATTGGATGGGGAGGTGAACCATGAGAGATTATGGACTCTGAAAAACAATCTGAGGGTTTTGAAGGGATAGGGGGTGGGAGGTTGGACTATTGTTTTTTTGGAGGTTTTTGATCACTGCTTCAAACTTGTTGTTAGATATTGATCACAAATAGCATGGAGGTCATGGGGAGTTAGAAAGGAGAAGGGAGTTTGGGGAAATTGGAAGGGGACTGAACCATGAGCGACTATACACTCTAAAAACCAATCTGAAGGGTTTGAAGTTGCAGGGGTGTGGGAGGTTGGGATACCAGGTGGTGGGCAGTATAGAGGGCACAGATTGCATGGAGCACTGGGTGTGGTGCAAAAATAATGAATACTGTTATGCTGAAAAAAAAAAGATATTGATCTATTCAGGTTTTCAATTTCTCCTGATTCAGTTTTGGAAGTTTTAGGTTACCAGGAATGCATCCATTTCATGTTGGTTGCTTAACTTATTGGCATATAACTGTTGATAATAATTTCTGATGATTGTTTCTATTTCCTTGGTGTTAGTCACGATCTCTCTCTTTCCATTCACAATTTTATTAATTTGGGTCTTCTTTCTTTTCTTTTGGATTAATTTGGCCAATGGTTTATCAATCTTATTGATTTTTCCAAAAAACCAGCTTCTAGTTCTGTTGATGCATTTTGTTGTATCTCTAGTTTCTATGTCATTGATCTCTGCTCTTTCTTGACTATTTCCCTTCTTGTGTGTGAGGTTGGCTTAATTTGTTGTTGATTCTTCAGTTCTTTAAGGTGTAGAGACAGCTGGTGTATTCTGGATTTTTAAAATATTTTTGAAGGAGTCTTGGATGGCTATGTATTTCCCCCTTAGGACCATCTTTGCTGTATCCCATAGGTTTTGGCCCAAAGTGTCTTCATTCTCATTGGTTTCCATGAATTGTTTAAATGCCTTTGATTTCCTGGTTGTTCCAAACATTCTTAAGCAAGGTGGTCTTTAGCTTCCAGGTGTTTGAATTTCTTTTAATTCAATGTGGTTGAGTTCCAGTTTCAAAACATTTTGGTCTGAGAATAAGCAGGGAATAATCTCAGTCTTTTGATATTGGTTGAGGCCTGATTAGTGACCCAGTATGTGGTGTATTCTGGAGAAAGTTCTATGTACACTCAAGAAGAATGCGTATTCTGTCATTTAGGGTGGAATGTTCTATTTCTATCTTTGAGGCACATCTGGTCCAATGTGTCATTTAATGCTCTCGTTTATTTAGTTTCTGCTTGGCTGACCTGTCTATTAATGAGAGTGACATGTTAAAATCCCCTACTATTAATGTATTCATATCAATATGACTATTTTTGTTGATTAATAGTTTCTTATGTAGTTGGCTGCTCCTATGTTGGGGGAATAAATATTCACAATTGTTAGATCTTCCTGGTGGATAGACCCTTTAAGAATTATGTAGTGTCCTTCTTATCTCTGACTACAGTCTTTAGTTTAAAATCTAATTTTTCTGGTGTGAAAATAGCTACCCCAACCTTCTTTTGAGGCCAATTGGCATGAAAGATGCTTCTCCATCCCTTCAATTTCAGTCTAGAAGTATCCTTACCTATCATCTTCTACGTGTCAGAATAACTAAAATTAAAAAGACAAGAAATATCAAGAATTTACATGGTTGTATAGAAAAGGAACTCTCCTATTCTGCTGGTGGTAATGCAATAATACTTCTCAAAGAATTAAAAATAGGAACACCGTATGATGTAATAATTCCACTATTTAGCCAAAGAAAACAGAAACACTAATTCAAAAAGATATATACACCCCTATGTTTATTGCAACATTATTTACAATAGTCAAGATATGAAAGAAACCAAAGTGCCCATTGATAGATGAGTGGGTAAAAAAGATTTGAGATATAGATAGATTACACACACACACACACACACACACACACACACACACACACACACACACACACAC
>NC_081569.1:22016126-22020833 GCF_022355385.1 Mustela nigripes
TGGAATATTACACAGCCATACAAAGGATGGAATCTTGCCATTTGTGACAACATGGATGGACCTAGCAGGTATTATGGTAAGTAGAGTAAGTCAGAGCAAGACTATTACATCACTTATGTGTGGAATATAAATAACAAAGCAAATGAATAAACAAATAAAAAGCATAATCAGACCCATAAATACAGAGAACAAACTGATGGCTGGCAGAGGGGAGGACAGTGTAGGAATGGGAAAAATGGGTGAAGGGAAGTGGGGGATACAGGATTCCTGTTACGGAATGAGTAAGTCGTTAGAATAAAAGACACAGATTAAGCATAATGTAACAGAGATGTATTGTGACAGATGGTAGCTACACTTGTGAAAAACAGCATAACAGTATAATGTATAAACTTGTCAAATCACTATGTTTTACACCTGAAACTAATGTAACATTGTCAATTATACTTAAATAAAAATATTTTAAAATAAAGTGAGTCTCTTGTAAAATACTATTCTAGGAGTGGGTAGGAGGGTCCATGGGAGGAGATGCTGTGTCCCCTTGGCAAGGTGTAGTGTATCTGGGGTCACAGAATGAGCACCCCACAGACTTACTCATTCCAAAGCGGCCCAAGTCCCTCATTTCTGCCCTAGGGTGCTCTCAGTAGCCCAGCACTACAACTACCAGCAAAACATAAACTTGACATCCCAGCCTCTGGGGCAGCCAGCCCTCCAGACGGCCCTGCTCTCCTGCTCTGTCCCCACCACTGTCCCAGCTGTAAGAGGAGCAAGAAGAAATCTATGGAGGAGACAACAACTCAGGCTGCAGCAAACCATACCTGGAGAAGCTGACTCTGGATCATAGGAGTCTTAGAATCTTTCCCAGGTGTGACAGAAGTGACTATGATAGAAAAGTCACCCACTGAATGCCATCTAATTTCTTCATGGAAACAAAAATTAACTCTGTGCTACATAAAGATGTGAAGAATTTTTACCAGATGACCAATGGATTCCACATGACATGGAGTGTGAAACTGCATGAGCACATCCTTCCACTAGGCAGCATGGCAATTAACAGTATCTCAAAACTGACTCAACTCAACCAGTCTTCTTGTATTCACTCCCTAATGAAACAACTGTGGTAGACCTGGAAGATGATGCACATGAAACCAGCGAGAACCAGCCAGAGAACCCTCACAAAGCATTATATTGCAATTTTCTCTCAGATATCTTTACATGCTCCTCATGCACCTAGGCATGCTGCAGTGGTAATATGACTTCATCAGCTATGTCATTAGCCTCAAGCCAAGAAATGGTTTAACATGTAAAAGCCCATCACCTACAACACAAACCTGCTCAAAGAGACCAACTCCTTCATGAACAAGTTGGCCCAACAAAGTGTTCAAGAGCAAGAACAAGACCTTAATCCCCCAAAGGAAAGGACCCGTCCATCTATGGAGAGTTTCAGAACTTGCTTCAGTAGCTAAATAGCTCTGTTAAGAGTTTTCCTCTCTTTCTACCCCCAAGCCTCTAAAGATGTCAGCAGTGACTAGAGAAGAAACCACTGATTTTGACTCATGAGCTATGTTGTTCTTTTGGTAACCACTAGGCACATATGGCTATTTATATTAAATATTCAGTTCTTCTGGGATGCATGGGTGTCTCAGGCAGTTAAGTGTCTTCCTTCAGCTCAGGTCATGATCCTGGGGTCCTGGGATAGGGTTCTGCATGGGGGTGGGGTCCTTGCTCAGTGGGGAGCCCACTTCTCCCTCTGCTTGCTACTCCCCCAGCTTGTACTCTCTCTCTCCCACTCTCTCTCTGGCAAGTATATAAATAAAATAATTTTAAAAATTCAGTTCCTCGATTGCATTAACCATGTTGTGAATGGCAAATAGATTCTGTATTAGACAAAAATAGAGATAATGGAACATTTCCATCATCACAGAAAGTTCTGTTGTGCAGTACTCTATTAGAATATTTTCATGCTGCCCTTTCTTAGATTTCATTTTCATTCGAGAATGTGGATGCCTTAATTTGATGGGTCATAATGTTCCATGAAAATTCTTGAAGGTATAATTGTATGTTCTTTTTATTTTCTAGTAAGTAATTCTCACTTCACTTCTTTTTAAATTTCCTATAAATTTTGTTATTTCCAAAAATATGTTCTTGGCACTCTTGTGATGTTTTTGGATGAGAATTACATTTAAATCAGGAGACTGAGTGAAGTAGGCTGCCCTCCATAATGTGGTCTTCCTACATCCAATCAGTTGAAGGCCTGAGGGGACTAAAAAGGCTGACCCTGAGTGAGAGAATGTTCTCATCTTTTCTTGCCAGGTGATCTTTGACTGGGGCATTAACTGTTTTCCTTCCTCAGACTTGAACAGAAACATTGGTTCTTCCTGGGTTTCAAGCCTCCTGGCCTTCAGGCTTTAGCCACACCATTGGATCTCCTGGGTATCCACCCTGTCCTGCAGAATTTGGCATTTGCCCGCCTTCATACTAGTGTGAGTCAATTCCTTATAATAAACTCGAGTGTGTGTGTTTAAATCCTATTTGCTGTATTTCTCTGGAGAACTCAGACTGATACAGATGGATTAGTTTTTCTTTAAATATGTCCCTAAACTACCCTGGCTTCTCCAAATGTTAAACATAATTGTACAGATAGTATTTGATTATATGTTATATAAGTGCTATTCTATATGTTACTATTCTTATTTTCTATATGCTGAAACAAATTGTGATTTTTTTCCTGTAGGAGAGCTAAGTAACTAAACCAGGCCTCAGGGGGATATTGTAAAAGTTACTGGCATATTTGAGGTGTTCAATCCCTGCACATTCTGAAGAAACTGACCTTGGGAGCAGGATTTGTCATAGGCTGCCTGACAAGAGTGTCTTTGTATACCTGGGGACTTGGGCCTCACGAAAAAGGCTATGTTAAACAGTGTGATTTATGGTGGAGACATTGGGCCATGATGTATTTTTTTTTTAACCTCTGGAGTAGATGGAGACTGAGTAGTGCAAGAGCATTTTATGTTTACATGACCAACCTCAATAAAAACTCTGAATTCGGGCAGAGTTTCTGGTTTACAATAATTTATATGTGTTGCTATACATCATGCTGGGAAAAATGAGCCTTGTTCTATACAGTTTCACTGAGAGGGAAAACAGAGAACTCATGCCTTATCTCTCCTAGACTCTTCTTTTTGTAACTCTTTTACTGATTTAATCTGTATATTTTTGCCATAATAAATTAGAACCATGATTACCATAGTTGTCTTAGTTCTGTTTCTTTCTAGTGAATCATATAACCTGAGGGTAGTTTGGGGTCCCTGAAACAATATTAGCCAAAAAACTTATTATTGGCAACTTTTAAAGTGTGTATGTACATACACACAAACATGCATTATATTTATACATATATATGTGGGTTAGGAATGGGTTTGCTGAGAAGATCAGTTCAGTCCCATTGTGGATTAAGTCATTCTCAATTAATGGTTTTGGTCATTATAAAGTTCCAAAGTCATAAAATAATAAATAATATTTATTTAGTTCTAATTATGTTCCAGGCCAGGTGTTATAGACTTTACTTCACTTCCCAAACTAACTTTGAAGTAAAGTTTATCTACTCTATGATTTTTACTTTTATTTTATTTATTTTATTTTATTTTATTTTTATTTAAGCATAACAGTATTCACTGTTTTTGCACCACACCCAGTGCTCCATGCAATCTGTGCCCTCCTTAATACCCACCACCTAGCTCTCCCAACCTCCCACCCCCTACGCCTTCAAAACCCTCAGATTGCTTTTCAGAGTCCATAGTCTCTCATGGTTCACCTCCCCTTCCAATTTCCCTCAACTCCCTTCTCCTCTCCATCTCCCCTTGTCCTCCATGCTATTTGTTATGATCCACAAATAAGTGAAACCATATGATAATTGACTCTCTCTACTTGACTTATTTCACTCAACATAATCTCTTCCAGTCCCGTCCATGTTGCTACAAAAGTTGGGTATTCATCCTTCCTGATGGAGGCATAATACTCCATAGTGTATATGGACCACATCTTCCTTATCCATTCGTCTGTTGAAGGGCATCTTGGCTCTTTCCACACTTTGGCGACCGTGGCCATTGCTGCTATGAACATTAGGGGACAGATGGCCCTTCTTTTCACTACATCTATCTTTGGGGTAAATGCCCAGTAGTGAAATTACAGGGTCATAGGGAAGCTCTATTTCTTGAGGAATATCCACACTGCTCTCCTAAGTGGCTGTGCCAACTTGCATTCCCACCAACAGTGGAAGAGGGTTCCCCTTTCTCCACATCCCCTCCAACACATGTTGTTTCCTGTCTTGCTAATGTTGGCCATTCTAACTGGTGTAAGGTGGTATCTCAGTGTGGTTTTCATTTGAATCTCCCTGAGGGATAGTGATGATGAACATTTTTTCATGTATTTGATAGCCATTTGTATGTCTTCATTGGAGAAGTGTCTGTTCATATCTTCTGCCCATTTTTTGACATGATTATCTGTTTTGTCTGTGTTGAGTTTGAGGAGTTCTTTATAGATCCTGGATATTAGCCTTTTGTCTGTACTGTCATTTGCAAATATCTTCTCCCATTCCATGGGTTGCCTCTTTGTTTTGTTGAATGTTTCCTTCGCTGTGCAGAAGCCTTTGATCTTAATGAAATTGTTTCCTTTGCCTTTGAAGACATATCTTGAAAGAAGTTGCTGTGG
>NC_081569.1:22025833-22029053 GCF_022355385.1 Mustela nigripes
GGAGATCATAAGTGACTCTTAATCTCACAAAACAAACTGAGGGTTGCCGGGGGCAGGGGGTTTGGGAGAAGGGGGTGGGATTATGAACATTGGGGAGGGTATGTGATTTGGTGAGTGCTGTGAAGTGTGTAAACCTGGTGATTCACAGACCTGTACCCCTGGGGATAAAAATATATGTTTATCAAAAATAAAAAATTAAAAAAAAAATAAAAATAATAAAAAAAGAAAGAAATAGTTTAGAGGAAAGGAGGGAAAACTGAATGGAGAGAAATCAGGGAAACAAACCATGAGAGACTCTTGAATCTGAGAAACAAACTTCGGTTGCTGGAGGAAGGAGGAAGAGGTAATTGGATAATTGGGTATGGGACTTAAGTAGGGAAGGTGATGTGATGAATCCTGGGTGTTATACACAACTGATGAATCATCGAACACTACATCTGAAACTAATGATGTACTGTATGTTAGCTAATTGAATTTAAATAAAAAAATAAACTGACTCATGGTTAAATTTTAGAAGGGCAGCTCTAAAATCTCTATTTGTACTTGTCTGTTTATGTGAGTACATATGTATGCATGTATAAATTATGTATATGTGATATTTTTCTCTTTCTGGATGGCATTGTCAAATTAACTTACAAAATGCCCTACAAAGGTTCTATGTAAATTGACTTAGACATAAATGAGTGTAAACAAAGTCTAAATATCTCCAAAACTCTTGGAAATAAAGAAATTATCCTAAAGGTTTTGTTTTGTTTTTAGGTACTTTACATACTTAAGTACTTTAAGTCTTCGGTAAATAAAGCTAGTTTTAAACCTATTGATAAAATCCCAGCAGGCATGTCTTCAGAGCATCCAATATAATGAAAAGATATTTTGTCTAGGTTTACTAGTGAAATTAGCTTATGTTATCTTTAGTAGACTTTTAATATCATAAATCTGTAAATCTAATCAAAAAAGAAAATGTACAATAAAATTGAAATTATTGATTCTGTCAAGCACAACAGTAAAAAAAATGGGGAGGGACATATGTTTAACTTTTTAGCTGCTTTGCTTCTATTATTTTTATAGTTGCCTAATTTGTCAACAAGAAAATTATAATGATGGCTTGCTTTGTTTGACGTCTCATGAAATTTTCATGATCAGTTCAAACATAATTATTCAGAACAAGTGAATTAAATAGATGTAAGTGGAATAAAATTTTATAAATGACCTTACTAATAATAATTACATTTTATATGTCACCTTAAAGGTAAGTTAAAAAATCTTTTTGATTATTTGATAATTAAATCTATAGTAAGTTAAGATACACAATGGGTATTCATTGAATTTCTAGATCAAAAATATTTAAACATTACTTGCTGATCATAAATTTATTTGGTTTTCAAATATTTTAATAAGATAAAAAGAAGCTAAATATATTTAAATCTGTTAGTAAACATGGGAAATTAAAATATGAAAAAAGATATGACACTAGAAAATTATGTAATAATGTATTCAAAAATTTGCTACAGAATTTGCTGTAGTCTAAATATCTCCAAAACTCTTGGAAATAAAGAAATTATCCTAAAGGTTTTGTTTTGTTTTTAGGTACTTTACATCTATTTAATTTACATCTATTTAATTCACATTTTGAATAATGTATTCAAAAATTTGCTACAAAAATTTGTTACCTTTTCTAAAAAAAAGTATAAAAAGTATCCTTGTTAAGGGATAAAAAAGTAATTTAATTTTGTTCTAGAGTAGAATGACTTTTTTTTCCCCAAAATGAGAAAAATTAACAGATTAAGGCAAAAAACTAACTGGATATTTTAAAGTATTGTGAAAGAAGTCTTGGGAAAAGAATAATATCTTGTTTTCCCAGAACCATTTATTGAAGAGACTGTATTTTTCCCACTGTATATTTTTTCCTGTTTGTCGAAGATTAATTGACCATAGAGTTGAGGGTCCATATCTGGGCTGTCTACTCTGTTCCACTGGTCTATGTGTCTGTTTTTATGCCAGTACCACGCTGTCTTGGTGATCACAGCTTTGTAATAAAGCTTGAAATCAGGTAATGTGATGCCCCCAGTTTTATTTTTGTTTTTCCACATTTACTTAGTGATTCAGGATCTCTTCTGATTCCATACACATTTTTGGATTATTTGCTCCAGCTCTTTGAAGAATACCGGTGTAATTTTGATCAGAATGACATTAAAAGTATAGATTGCTCTAGGCAGTATAGACATTTTAACAATGTTTATTCTTCTGATCCAAGAGCATGGAATGGTCTTCCATCTTTTTGTGTCTTCTTCAATTTCTTTGATGAGTGTTCTGTAGTTCCTCAAGTACAGATCCTTTACCTCTTTGGTTAGGTTTATTCCCAGGTATCTTATGGTTCTTGGTTCTATAGTAAATGAAATCAATTCTCTACTTTCCCTTTCTGTATTTTCATTGTTAGTGTATAAGAAAGCCACCGATTTCTGTACATTGACTTTGTATCCTGCCACGTTGCTGAATTGCTGTATGAGTTCTAGTAGTTTGGGGGTGGAGTCTTTTGGGTTTTCCATATAAAGTATCATGTCATCTGCAAAGAGAGAGAGTTTGACTTCTTCATTGCCCATTTGGATACCTTTTATTTCTCTTTGTTGTCTGATTGCTGTTGCTAGGACTTCTAATACTATGTTGAGCAAGAGTGGTGAGAGTGGGCATCCTTGTCATGTTCCTGATCTCAAAGGGAAGGCTGTAAGCTTTTTCCCATTGAGGATGATATTTGCTGTGGGTCTTTCATAGATAGATTTAATGAAGTTCAGGAATGTTCCCTCTATCCCTATACTTTGAAGTGTTTTAATCAGGAACAGATACTGAATTTTGTCAAATGCTTTTTCTGCATCAATTGGGAGGACCATGTGGTTCGTCTCTCTTCTCTTATTGGTTTGTTGTATCACATTGATTGATTTGCAAATGTTGAACCATCCTTGTAGCCCAGGGATGAATCCCACCTGGTCATGGTGGATAATCTTTTAATGTGCTCTCGGATCCTGTCTGCTAGGATCTTGTTGAGAATCTTAGCATCCATATTCATCAGTGATATTGTTCCCCAAATCAGGGAAAGTCCCTACCAAAAAGTTAAATTTTGATTTTAATTGAGGTAATATAAGATAAATATTTAGCTCTTCAGTCTCACTACTTATATTGCAAGTGTTCAATAGCCACATGTGGCTGGTGCTTACCACAGTGAATA
>NC_081569.1:22029553-22039006 GCF_022355385.1 Mustela nigripes
CTAGTGTCTTTATAAGAAAAGCCCTCAGAAAGACCTCTTGCCTCTTCTTCGATAGAGGACACAAGGAAAAGATAACTTTATAAACCAGAAACTGGCCTCTCATCAGACTCCAAATTTGTCACGGTCTTGATCTTGGACTTCCCAACCTCCAGAACTGTGAGGAACCAATTTCTGTTGTTTATTACCTAGTCAATGGCATTTTGTTAAAACATCTCAAAAGGACTAAGAGAGTGGCATATCAAAAGAGATTGTCACATATCTACCTCTACATTCAGTGTGTTGCATTATGTTATTTTGGTTGAGTTATATGAAGAAAATATGAAAAGGTTAATAAAGTGTTAAGCTTTTTTGAACATATGTCTGTAGAAGTTCAGATTTTCTTCATGTACCTCAATTAAAATAACATAGTTCAACCCAGTGAGTGTAAAAGAAGATAAATCCATATGTATAGTATGAAGCAAGACATACCGAAATTTTAAAAGTAAATCAAATATCAGCATTTTAATTATTTTTTAAAATTGTAACTATCTCTGACTGCCTTTTTCATATAGCATAATACTCTAGTTGTATCCACATAATAGAAAATAGCAATATTTTATTGTTTTTTATGGATGAGTAATATTGTATACATCTATACCACGTCTTCTTTATCCATTTACCAATCAATGGATATTTCAGCTGCTTCCATATCTTGGCCATTGTAGATCATGCTGCTATAAACTTAGGAGTACATACATCCCTTTGATTTAGTGTTTTGTATTTTAGTATTGATTTAGTGTTTTAGTGTATTTTTAGTGTATTTGATTTAGTGTTTTAGTATTCTTTGGCTAAATACCTGGTGATACAATTGCTAGATATTATGGTAATCTTATTTTACCTTTATGAGGAAACTCCGTATTGTTTTCTAGAGTCACTGCACCAGTTTGTCTCCCCACCAGAAGTGCATGCGTGTTCCTTTTTCTCCACATTCTTGCCCACAGTTATTGTTCCTTGTGTTGTTTAGCCATTCTAAGTGTGAGGTGATATCTCATTGTAGTTTTTATTTGCATTCCACTGATGATAAGTGATGATAAAGTCTTTTCATGTATTTGTTGACCATCTGGATGCATTCTATGGAGAAATATCTGTTCATATTTTCTGCCATTTTAAAATTAGATTATTTTAGGGGGTATTGAGTTGTATCACTTCTTTACATACTTTGGATACTAACTTTTTATAAGAAATGCCATTTGCAAATATTTTCTCCTATTCTGTATATTGCCTTTAAGTTTCATTATTCCTTTGCTGTGCAGAAGATTTTTATTTTCACATGTGGGATTTAAGAAACAAAACAAATGTGTAAGAGGGGAAAAAAGAAGAGGGAGAGAGGGACAAACCAAGAAACAGACTCTTAATTAGAGAGAACAAACTGATGGTTACCAGAGGGGAAGGGGTAGGGGGATAAGTTAAATAGGTGGTGGGTACTAAGGAGTGTCATAATAAGCACAAGGTGATGTATGGAGGTATCGAATGACTATATTATGCATTATACAACATCAGAAACTGATAATGCACTGTACATCAACTAACTGGGATTCAAATAAAAACTTAAAGAATAAGAAAATAAAAATAAAGGTAACTCAAGGGACTTGTGAGAAATCAAACATAATAACATTTGCACTATAGGGGTCCCAGAAAAAGGAAGAGAGAGATAAAGGGACAGAAACTCATTTGAAGAAATAACAGCGTAAAAATTCTTTAGCCTAGAGAAGGAAATAGCATCCAGGTTCTGCAAGCGCAGAGGGTTCCAAATAATTTTTTAAAGATTTTATTTATTTATTTGATAGAGAGAGATCACAAGTAGGCAAGGAGGCAGGCAGAGGAGAGGAGGAAGCAAGCTACCTGCTGAGCAGAGAGCCTGATGTGGGACTTGATCCCAGGACCCTGGGATGATGACCGGAGCTGAAGGCAGAGGCTTAACCCACTGAGCCACCAAGGTGCTCCTAAATAAATTTAATCCAAAGAGATCCAAATCAAGACATATTATACTTAAAATTTCAAAGGTACAAATAAAGAGAGAAGCTTAAAAGTACCAAGTGAAAAACAAAGTGCTTCATTTATTCTTCTCCTACCCACTTAAGCCCCCATGTTGCATCACCACTTCCTCATATCAGGGAGATCATATGATAGTTGTCTTTCTCTGCTTGACTTATTTCGCTAAGCATGATACGCTCTAGTTCCATCCATGTTGTCGCAAATGGCAAGATTTCATTTCTTTTGATGGCTGCATAGTATTCCATTGTGTATATATACCACATCTTCTTCATCCATTCATCTGTTGATGGACATCTAGGTTCTTTCCATAGTTTGGCTATTGTGGACATTGCTGCTATAAACATTCGGGTGCACGTGCCCCTTTGGATCACTACGTTTGTATCTTTAGGGTAAATACCCAATAGTGCAATTGCTGGGTCATAGGGCAGTTCTATTTTCAACATTTTGAGGAACCTCCATGCTGTTTTCCAGAGTGGCTGCACCAGCTTGCATTCCCACCAACAGTGTAGGAGGGTTCCCCTTTCTCTGCATCCTCACCAGCATCTATCATTTCCTGACTTGTTGATTTTAGCCATTCTGACTGGTGTGAGGTGATATCTCATTGTGGTTTTGATTTGTATTTCCCTGATGCCGAGTGATATGGAGCACTTTTTCATGTGTCTGTTGGCCATCTGGATGTCTTCTTTGCAGAAATGTCTGTTCATGTCCTCTGTCCATTTCTTGATTGGATTATTTGTTCTTTGGGTGTTGAGTTTGCTAAGTTCTTTATAGATTCTGGACACTAGTCCTTTGTCTGATATGTCGTTTGCAAATATCTTCTCCCATTCTGTCAGTTGTCTTTTGATTTTGTTAACTGTTTCCTTTGCTGTGCAAAAGCTTTTGATCTTGATGAAATCCCAATAGTTCATTTTTTCCCTTGCTTCCCTTGCCTTTGGCATTGTTCCTAGGAAGATGTTGCTGCGGCTGAGGTCGAAGAGGTTGCTGCCTGTGTTCTCCTCAAGGATTTTGATGGATTCCTTTCGCACATTGTGGTCCTTCATCCATTTTGAGTCTATTTTTGTGTGTGGTGTAAGGAAATGGTCCAATTTCATTTTTCTGCATGTGGCTGTCCAATTTTCCCAGCACCATTTATTGAAGAGGCTGTCTTTTTTCCATTGGACATTCTTTCCTGCTTTGTCGAAGATTAGGGTTGCTGGGGGTAGGGGGTTTGGGAGAAGGGGGTGGGATTATGGACATTGGGGAGGGTATGTGCTTTGGTGAGTGCTGTGAAGTGTGTAAACCTGGTGATTCACAGACCTGTACCCCTGGGGATAAAAATATATGTTTATAAAAAATAAAAAGTTTAAAAAAAATTCTCAATAAAATACTAGCAAGTCAAAAAAAAAAAAACCCACAAAAACAAAGTGCTACATATAAGGGAAAATCCCATAAGGCTATTGACATATTTCTCAGCAAAAACTTTGCAAACAAGAAGGGAGTGGCATAAAATATTCAAAGTGCTGAAGGAGTGGGGCAAAAAACTTCCAACCAAAAATACTCTAAAAGTTTGTGTACAGCAAATGAGAAAAGGGAAAAAAAAAGAGAGAGAGAAAGGCAAACCAAGAAACAGACTGTTAACTATAAAGAACAAATTTAAAGGTTACCAGAGGGAAGGTTGGTGAAGGATGGGTTAAATAGGTGATAGGGATTATGAAGTGCACTTGTGATAAGAACCTGGTATTATATGGAAATGTAAAATCACTAAATTGTACACCTGAAGCTAATATTACACCTGTACTAACTGGAATTTAAATAAAAACTTAAAAAAAAATCTTCATAGAGTAGGACTTAATTTTACTGTAATACTCTTTAACGCTATTTTTCCTGAGATTTATGCTGCTCAGAATTAAAATAACAGTTAATATATGGATTTGTGATTTGGAAAAGGTAAAAGTTTGTGTACAGCAAGCACATCTAAATAAAAGTGACTTCAGATAACAGAAATTATTTACTCATTTCTTCCAATTAATTACATCAAAATAGCTGCAAAGGCCCTCTATGAAAACAAGCCCATGTTCTAGGAAAATACGGGAGACATACAGTCCTGCTTTTGGATATTTTTGAAAATCCCATCTATACTAATTATTGTGCAAAATATCTTCAGTGAAGTAGACAATAAAAAACCATGAATTTCTTGAACTTAGCTCATAGCCTCAAGCATTAGATATAGTGAGGTATGTGCTCCACCTGTTGGTGACATGAGAAAAGCACACGTATGCATCCAGGAGCAGAGTACATAAATTGTATGGACCCAATGACACAACTTTAGAGATAGGAGTACAATTCCATCTTTAGTATATATGTACATGCATGTTCATTGCGTTATTTTTTCCCCTACTGACCTTTAGAATCATGTTTTTGTGCTTGGAAGAGAACTCAAACACTGTCTTTGTTCCCAATACAACTTACGTGCAGAAAGTTTCCAAAGCCAAACATTTTGGGTCCAGCATATATCTCAGACATACATATCCTCTTGGATTCACCACTTTGAAATAAAAATCAATAGCTATAAAGTAAAATCTTAACTTCATCACCAATCTGCTTCCTCAGCAACAACATTCTCCCACTTACTTGAAATTTGGAGATACACATACAGAATCTTATCTTGGTCCAGAACGTGGTTCTTTAATATTTGAATATTATATATATATATATATACATATATATATGTATATATATATATATAATTGGATAAGATTGTAGTTTCAGCATATTATATAGTCAAAGGGAATCAATCATCTTATCTTGGTCCAAAACGTGGTTCTTTAATATTTTAATATTTTATATATATATATGTGTATATATATATATAATTGGATAAGATTGTAGTTTCAGCATATTATAAAGTCAAAGGGAATCAATCATTTTATATATTTTATATATTTTTAAAATTTTATAAATTTTATATATTTATATATTTTATATATATAAATGATTGATTCCCTTTGACATTATAATATGCTGAAACTACAATCTTATTCAATAAACAGTCAAGCTACTCTTCCTAAAATACCACTCTTATTCACACATTCTCCCCAAAATTTAGTGATACTTTGGCCCGTTATAAATACTTGCTCTCTGACAGCACTGTGGTCACTGTTTTAGTTATTCATTTATTCTAATACAAATCAGCAAAATGGTATGCTCAATTGGCAGGAGGTTCCTATAATTAGAATCATTTGTCTAACCATACAGGGAATGAGTAATTGAACAAAAATTAAAAGGCCCAGCTTGGGTTTAATAACAAGTTCAGGTCCTATTGCACCAGAGTGACTTTTTCTCTGCAGGTTAAATTCATATTCTATTAAGCTAGCATTCAAAGAGTTCCACGACATAGCTCCCACCTTCCTTTTAAGCCTGAATGTGTGCCATCTCTAGTGAAAACCATTTGCTTACTCAAAACTGTAGTCAGAACTGTAGTCTATTATCATTTCTATATATGCCATGTGCATTCTCATCTTTGTTCCCTCTCATATTCTGTTTGGACTTGGGATCATACTACCTATATTTCAGGTATTGGTTTTTAGGAACCATGTAGGAACTCAGCTCTACACTGGTGCAGAAGAAGGGGACATTTAGACCAAAAGGGGCTAGGGCATAGAGACAATATGGGTGTAAGATAAATTTGAATCAAGTTCTGATCTTCATGCCAACTTTACCACTTGGTCTTTTACAACCTGAAGCATATTTAGTTCTCTCAGACTCATGGGAGGATTCTGGTCAATGCTTATATGAAATATGACACCCAGTACTGTCCACAACAAAGCAAGAGAGAAGATGTCTACAAATAATATAACCCAGAGTCAAACCAGAGACATCATTATGATCCCCAATTGATGCAGAAAAAAACATTTGACAAGATACAGCATCTGTTTCTGATTAAAACACTTCAAAGCATAGGGATAGAAGAAACATCACACAACTTCACAAAATCTATCTATGAAAACCCACAGCAAATATCATTCTTGTGCAAATATCATTCTTAAGGGGGAAAAGCTGACAGTCTTACCTTTGAGATCAGGAACGTGACAAGGAGTCCCACTCTTGCCACTGTTGTTCAACATAGTACTAGAAGTCCTAGCAACAGCTATCAGACAACAAAATAAATAAAAGGTATTCAAATTGGCAAAGAAGAAGTCAAACTCTCTCTCTTCACAGATGACTTGATATTTTATATGGAAAACCCAAAAGATTCCATCCCCAAACTATTAAAACTCATACAGCAATTCTATCATGTGGCAGGATACAAAATCAATCCACAGAAATCCATTGTTTTCTTATCCACTAGTAATGAAAATGTAGAAAGAAAGAAAAAAAGAAAGAAAGAAAGAAAGAAAGAAAAAGAATATTAGAGAAGTGATTCCATTTACTATAGCACAAAGAATCATAAGATACCTGGCAATAAACCTAACCAAAGAGGTAAAGGATCTACACTTAAGGAACTACAGAACACTCATGAAATAAATGGAAGAAGACACAAAAAGATGGAAAAGCACTCCATGTTCAAGGATTGGAAGAATAAGCATTGTTAAAATGTTTATACTTTCTGAAAAACAATCTGAAGGTTTTGAAGGGGCGGGAGGTGGGAGGTCAGAGTACCAGGTGGTGGGTATTATAGAGGGCATGGATTTCATGGAGCACTGGGTGTGGTGCAAAAATAATGAATACTGTTATGCTGAAAATAAAAAATAAATTTAAAAAAAGTCTATACTTTCAATGACATCCCAATCAAAATTCCACCAGCATTTTTCAAAGTGCTGGAACAAACAATCCTAAAATATTTTTTTAATTTTTTCAATTTATTTATTTTCAGAAAAACAGTATTCATTATTTTTTCACCACACCCAGTGCTCCATGCAATCTGTGCCCTCTATAACACCCACCACCTGGTACCCCAACCTCCCAACCCCCGCCACTTCAAACCCCTCAGATTGTTTTTCAGAGTCCATAGTCTCTCGTGATTCACCTCCCCTTACAATTTACTCCAACTCCCTTCTAAAATTTGTATGGAATCAGAAAAGACCCCGAATCACTAAGGACATGTTGAAAAAGGAAAACAAAACTGGGGGCATCATGTTGCCTGATTTCAAGCTTTACTACAAAACTGTGGTCCCCAAGACAGCGTGATACTGGCACAAAGATAGGGACATAGACCAATAGAACAGAGAATAGACAGTGGAAAGAGCCCAGATATGGACCCACACTCTATGGTCAATTAATCTTTGACAAAGCAGGAAAAAATAGATAGTGGAAAAAAGACAGTCTATTCAATAAATAGTGCTAGGAAAATTGGTCAACTATGTATAGAAGAATGAACCTCGACCATTCTTACACCATGCACAAAGGTAAACTCAAAATGGATATAAGACCTCAATGTGAGGCAGGAATCTAGTAAATCCTAGAGGAGAACATAGGCAGTAACCTCTTTAAAATCAGTCACAGAAACTTCTTTCAAGACATGTCTCCAAAGGCAAAGGAAACAAAAGCAAAAATAAACTTTTGGACTTCGTCGAGATAAAAAAAAAAATTCTGAGTTGGGGTAAATTGGAAGGGGAGGTGAATCACGAGAGACTATGGACTCTGAAAAACAACCTGAGGGGTTTGAAGTGGCGGGGGGTGGGAGGTTGGGGTACCAGGTGGTGGGTATTATAGAGGGCACGGAGTGCATGGAGCACTGGGTGTGGTGCAAAAAATAATGAATACTGTTTTTCTGAAAACAAATTAACTAATAAAAAAAATTCTGCACAGCAAAGGAAACAGTCAACAGAACAAAGAGGCAACCTGCAGAATTGGAGACGATATCTGCAAATGACAGTACAAACAAAGGGCTGATATACAAGATCTATAAAGAACTCCTCAAACTCAACACACACAAAACTGATAATGATGTCAAAAAATAGGCAGAATATATGAACAGACACTTCTCCAAAGAAGAAATACAAATGGATAACAGACACATGAAAAAATGTTCATCATCATTAGCCATCAGGGAGATTCAAATTAAAACCACATTGAGATACCACCTTACATCAGTTAGAATGGCCAAAATTAAGAAGACAGTAAACAACAGGTGTTGGAGAAGATGTGGAGAAAGGGGAACCATTTTACACTGTTGGTGGGAATGCAAGTTGGTGCAGCCACTTTGGAAAACAGTATGGAGATTCCTTAAGAAATAAAATATATAGCCACCCTATGACCCTGTGATTGCACTAATGGGTATTTACTCCAATTTACTCCAAAGATACAGATGTAGTGAGTAGAAGGGTCATCTGTACACCAATATTCAGAGCAGCAATGGCCACAGTTGCCAAACTATGGAAAGAGCCAAGATGCCCTTCAGTAGACAAATGGATAAAGAAGATATGGTCCATATATACTATGGAGTATTATGCCTCCATTAAAAAGGAAGCATACCCTGGATATCAACCTTTTGTCTGTACTGTCATTTGCAAATATCTTCTCCCATTCCGTGGGTTGCATCTTTGTTTTCTTGACTGTTTCCTTTGCTGTGCAGAAGCTTTTGATTTTGATGAAGTCCCAAAAGTTTATTTTGGCTTTTGTTTCCTTTGCCTTTGGAGACATATCTTAAAAGAAGTTGCTGTGGCTGATATTGAAGAGATTACTGCCTATGTTCTCCTCTAGGATTCTGATGGATTCCTGTCTCAAGTTGAGGTCTTTTATCCGTTTTGAGTTGATCTTTGTGTACGGTGTAAGAGAATGGTCGAGTTTCATTCTTCTACATATAGCTGTCCAGTTTTCCCAGCACCATTTATTGAAGAGACTATCTTTTTTCCACTGTATATATTTTCCCATTTTGTCAAAGATTATTTGCCCATAGAGTTGAGGGTCCATATCTGGGCTCTATACTCTGTTCCACTGGTCTATGTGTCTGTTTTTATGCCAGCACCATGTTGTCTTGGTGATCACAGCTGTGCAGTAAAGCTTGAAATCAGGTAGCGTGATGCCCCCCATTTTATTTTTGTTTTTCAACATTTCCTTAACGATTACCCCAATGTTTATAGCAGCAATGGCCACGGTCGCCAAACTGTGGAAAGAACCAAGATGCCCTTCAATGGACAAATGGAAAAGGAAGATGTGGTCCATATACACTATGGAGTATTCTGCCTCCATCAGAAAGGATGAATACCCAACTTTTGTAGCAACATGGACGGGACTGGAAGAGATTATGCTTAGTGAAATAAGTCAAGCAGAGAGAGTCAATTATCATATGGTTTCACTTATTTGTGGAGCATAACAAATAGCATGGAGGAGATGGGGAGTTAGAGAGGAGAAGGGAGTTGGGGTAAATTGGAAGGGGAGGTGAACCATGAGAGACTATGGACTCTGAAAAACAACATGAGGGTTTTGAAGGGGCGGGGG
>NC_081569.1:22039106-22082101 GCF_022355385.1 Mustela nigripes
GTTATCATATGGTTTCACTTATTTGTGGAGCATAACAAATAGCATGGAGGAGATGGGGAGTTAGAGAGGAGAAGGGAGTTGGGGTAAATTGGAAGGGGAGGTGAACCATGAGAGACTATGGACTCTGAAAAACAACATGAGGGTTTTGAAGGGGCGGGGGTTGGGAGGTTGGGGTACCAGGTGGTGGGTATTATAGAGGACACAGATTGCATGGAGCACTGGGGGTGGTACAAAAAGAATGAATTCTGTTATGCTGAAAATAAATTTTAAAAAAATTTTTAAAAAGTAATACCCTAAAATAGAATTAAGGACAAAATTTTGATATGATTATGCTTGAATATAATTTATTAAGTGAAATTTTAGGTTTTATATTTTACACATTAAAATTATTATTTAATCTAAAAAAATTAAAAAAAAATAAAAAAAAAAAGAAAGAAAGGAAATATACCCAACTTTTGTATCAACATGGACGGGACTGGAAGAGATTATGCTGAGTGAAAAATGTCAAGCAGAGAGAGTCAATTATCATATGGTTTCACTTACTTGTGGAGCACAAGGTATAACACAGAGGACATTGGGTGAAAGAGAAGAGAAGTGAGTTGGGGGAAGTCAGAGGGGGAAAGGAACCATGAGAGACTGTGGACTGTGAGAAACAAATTGAGAATTTTGAAGGGGAGGGCTTGGGGGGTTGGGAGGGCTTGGTGATGGGTATTAAGGAGGGCACATATTGCGTGGAGCACTGGGTATGGTGCATAAACAGTGAATCTTGGAACACTGAAAAAAATAAAATAAAATTTTTTAAAAAAAGAACATGCTCAGAACTTTCCAAATGATTGCAAAAACATTGATAGCATTTGATACCATGGAAGGCACATCTAGTGTTTGGCTTTCCTCTCCTTTCTAGGCATGGGAAGATTATAGTTCCCAACGACTTTAGGCTTAGGCAGGGATACAGAAGTAGTTTCAACCAGTGGATAGTGATTTGAAGAATCACTTCTGGACTGAGGTAGTGAAAATCTTACTCAACTTTAATGTTTTTATTCCCTATTGAGGCTGTATACTGAGATAGTAGGGACACAAAATAAAAGAAGCCTGTGCAGTTAAGTTACCATGTGAGAGATAGCAGACTTGGAGATTAATTCAAGCTATACCAACATTGCATGTACAAAAATAATTTTTGTGCTAAGTCACTACTATTTTTATGTTACATTACCATAGCATAAGTTTTGTATTTCCTAATACAGGGATTATGCTCAGCATTGTTTGTTGTTTTATCCCATAAGTCTTTTTTTTTTATTCATACTTACTGGTAAATTATAAAGAAAACACTATAAACTTTTGCTAAAGGGGTATTCAAAAAGAAAAATAAATGTAATCCCCCTTGCCTCCTTCTTTTTATGAATGAGAAACTATCAAGACTGGCACATGAGAATTGTGGGAATGGTGGTCTTTTTGAAAGATGGAGACATTAATAAGCAAAGAGAGCCATGTAAACAGCTATTTTTAAAAGACATATGTAATTTGAGAGAGAGAGAGTTGGGAGGCACAGGGGTAGAGAGAGAGGCATCATTTCCAGCTGAATTCCCACTTAGCAAGGAGCCTGATGCAGGGCTCAATCCCACAATCTTGAAATAATGACCTGAGCCAAATAAAGAGTAAGACCCTTAACTGACTGAGCCACCCAGGTACCTCAACAGTAATTTTTAATGTGCTGAATCCAACTGACTGTGACAGCCAGGATATGTGGGAAGGAGAACTTATAGGAAATAAGCAGCATCTGGTATCTGGAAGTATAAATGGCATTATGAATACCATGTAATTGCAATTCATTTCCTTGAAATTCTCTCTCAATATTTCTCATCAAATCTCTGAAAATGACCAAAAAAACCTCACAAACAAGAAATATTGACAGCAGTTCAATCAACAGAAATTGATTATATTTTCATGTTTATAATTTTATACATTTCCACAGGTTACCAACCTTTTAAGCAGCAAGACATTTCCCTTCAACTGAATCACTACAGAACCAAAGTTCTCAGTTTATATAAAGCAAATTAAAAATGGAGAAACTTTGATTGAAATAGAATAGGAGAAGACCTCCACTTGCTCCACACCCCTGTTGCTCCCATCCCCCTGAATGGTCTCTCCAGTAGGTAAAAGAATCTGCACAAATCTCCACAACCATGAAAAGACTTATAAAACATCCATAATATCCTTCTGTATCTTTAGCACATAATTTATGTGCTACAAGATGATCTTCATCTGACTTCAAAGTTTCTCTTATTATTTCTCCAACTTATCTTTATACTACCTGGGCATGTCTCATATGTGCTTATAATCAAATATAGTTTGTTGTTGGTCAGGCTTTGTGGAAGGCTGAGTTTTCCAGAGATGGCTGTCACAATGTATTTTATCTCACTTTCTCATTAAATATGGCATTGACTTTTAAAAAATATATGGCATTGGCATATCTTCCATGAAATAATGGGAAATACGACTCCTTCCCTTCAACGTGGGTGAAACTTCAGGATAGAAGCAACACACATGACTTAAAAAAAACTTCAAAACTAGTTCATAAAGATACACATACTTCCTCCTTGTTTACTTTAGAAGTTAGCTCTTGGAACCCAACCACCATGCTATGGGGAAGTCCAAACCATGTAGATGGGCCTCCTGTACATGTTTTGGCTGAGAACACCACCATTCTGCTGACAGCATCAACCTCCATACATATGAGTGAGAATGTCTTCAATGTGACTTCAGCTGCATTCGCCATTTCACTGCAAAACAAGACACACCTTGAATAAGAACCACTTCTACAAAAGAATCCAGTCAACTTCAAGAACCACAAGAGATAACAATAAAATGTTTCATCTTGAACTGATAAAGAAGATGTTGTTCATATATATGATGGAATATTACTCAGCCATCAGAAAGGATGAATACCCACTATTTACATTGACATGGATGGAACTGGAGGGGTTATGTTAAGTGAAGTAAGCCAGACAGAGAAGGACAATTATCATATGGTTTCATGTGGAACATAAGGAACACCACGGAGGACCTTGGGGGGATTGGATGGAAAACTGAATGGGAAGAAACCAGAGAGGGACATGAGCCATGAGAGACTCTGGACTCTAGGAAACAAAGTGACAGTTTCAGAAGGGAGGGAGTTGGTGGGGGCTGGTAAGAGGGTGATGGGTATTGAGGAGAGCACGTGATAGGATGAGCAGTGCTGTTATATGCAATTAATGAATCATTGAACACTACATCAAAAACTAATGATGTACTTATCATATGCTGGCTACTTGAACATATAATAAAAAATAAAAATTAAAAATTAAAAAAATGTTTTATCTTAAGTCACTATGCTCTGGGGTGACTTTTTAATGCAGCAGTAGCTAAAATCCACTCATTCCAAAAGTATTTACTTAAAACCATCAAAGGGCAAGTCACAGGAGCTTCAGTAGCGATTAAAGAATATTTTCTCTTTATAGAGATAATATTCCAGTGCAAGGAGAGAGATGATAAATCCTTCCCACTGATTTTAGGGTAAGAATTTATCTTAAAATCATCTCTGTCTTTCCTGATCTAAAGTCCAAAGTCCATTTTGTGCAGTGATCTACAACTGGACTGGCATATTCCTAGAATTTGCTAGTCGTAAATCCCATTGGCTGAGAATGATGATATCAGTTTCTTTTGGGAAGGATGGAATGAAAGGGTTTTAATGGGTAAATCTGACCTGGAAGAAAACCTATTATTATAACATAAGATATTTTATTAGGTTAAATATAAAGCATATAATATAAGGCATATATAAGATTGATCAGGTTTCACATTTTGTAAAGATCAAATATTCCTGAATATGCTTTGTTAAATAAATCATGACAGTAGAAATCACTGCGCTAATTTGTAAGAAAGTAAATATGACCTAATCAGCAAAAAAAAAATCTGGGTTAACAAGATCGTTGGAAAAAGTCATGAAAAAGAGGGTGTAATTATTTAGTTTTTATATTCTTGCTGCTGAGAGAGGACATGAGGTGGAATTTGTGCAAAGCGTAATGTAGAGATAGTATGGGGAAAGCCTTTTCATAGAAAGCTAAGAATTTTGGTACTATTTATTGCCCTTTTGTTTCAGTTGTCTTTGAAATCTACTCTGTCTTCCCTGTCTCTTACATAGGAAGGATACCTGGCTGGGGAAAGGGCAGAGCTTCTTACTTTCAGAATTGCACCAAGGCTTCCAGTAGCTGTGATATCCTCCAATGAAAAGAAAGCCTCTGAATCTGTGCAAAAGACCTGTAAAATTCTTGGTTCAAATTAGACCACTGAACAAATACAGGGATTAAGTTACATGAATTTAATTTAGGTGAATCTAACTGCCATTGCTCTTTTTTCAACAGGATTTTAAAAAACAAACAATTAGAAACCATAAAGTAAGCAAAAAGCTGCATGAAAAAATACAAAATATATTTTTTTTAAAATACAAAATAATTTTGTGAAATTTAAAAGAAAACATAATTGAACCTAAACTTGGACCATTCCACTTCAAGCAGTATGGGATTAATGAAATAGGATTAGGTTTCCTTCTTTTGGGGCCCAATTAGATTCTCAATATTCCCAGATTTTGTATTTGCATATTTATTTATTTGCTAAATTTGATTTTATAACTCCAACATCATTTGTAACTCCCAAAGTAGTACTCATGGTGTTGTCAAATCATTTGCAGACATGTGCAGAGCAGCAAAAATTTTGAATTACCCAGTAGGCAGGTTCCCAGCTGTGGTTAAACAAGAGGCTGTGCCTTATCATTCTAGTCCCTGTATTATGTAACAAGTGTTCTTTGTGCAGTCTACTTAATGCCATGTATTTTGCATGTTTTTGCCTTTTTTTGGTGATTTCTCTATTTAAAAATGCCCTCCAAGGCTAGTGCTGCCATGGTGCCTACTCTACCTAAGTGCAAAAAAGCTGTGATAAATCTTGTGGAGAAAATTTGTATGTTAGATAAGTTTTGATCAGACATGAGTTACAGCACGATTGACCATGAATTACGTGTTGATGAATCAATAATATACATTTTAAAAGAGGTCTTTAAATAGAAATAGACATAAAACGAGATTATGTATTGATTTGTTGATGCAAATGTTGTGACCAGGGGCTTTCATGAATCTAATTCTGTTTCTCCTGGGGGTAATCATTTGGTATTTGCTGATGCAGTGATTATGATGACTTTATATAACGTAACTGCCACAATAAGGAGAATTGACTGTATATGGTTTTATAAGATATGAGGGAGAAGTACTAGTGTGGTAAGTAACAATCTCTCAGATTAAGGAGTTAAATAAGTACCCTTTAAATATAAAAGTGCAGGGTGCATGAGTCGTTCAGTGGGTTAAGCCTCTGCCTTCGGCTCAAGTCATGATCTCAGGGTCCTGGAATCGAGTCCTGCATCGGGCTCTCTGCTCAATGGGGAGCCTGCTTCCCCTCCTCCCTTTCTGCCTGCCTCTCTGCCTACTTGTGATTTCAGACTGTCAAATAAACAAATAAAAAAATCTTTAAAAAATATAAAAGTGCATGCTTTATATTTTAAACTATTAGTTGAATATGAATACCTGTTGCATTTGCTTATCTATTATTCCTTTTCCCTTCTGTTATAGCAACTTGTTTTCCCTTTTCAGAAAACATGTATCTGTCCTGTGTATGTACTATAAAAGTACAATAGTCATATAACTCAGGCATGGCCAAGCAGTACACTTCACCCCATAGGAAAGAGATGATCAAAGACAGTGGAAACCATGGGGTGCCTGGGTGGCTCAGTGGGTTAAGCCTCTGCCTTCAGCTCATGTCATGATTTCAGGATCCTGGGATCGAGCCCTGCATCAGGCTATCTGCTTAGCGGGGAGCCTGCTTCCTCCTCTCTCTCTGCCTGTCTCTCTGCCTACTTGTGATCTGTTTGTCAAACAAATAAATTTTTAAAAAAGACAGTGAGAAACGTGATAATATAACTTGAAACATAAATCCACAAAATCACCAAATTTTTCATTTTATGAAAAATGGAATGAGAAACCACATATTCCCCCTCAAGCCAGTTTGAACACCTTTTAGTAAATTAACACAGAAACAGAACTTTGGTATGTGAAAATGACTAAAAAGTTAAAGGCTAGTAATAGAGACTGGGATAGGAGAAAGGATGAGACACTTATCACTTATTATCACTTTGCATTTTAAAATTTCTACTATGTGCATCTATTTCTTTCACCATAAAGGAGTAGTAATAAAAGTAGCAATGTAGGTCATTACCACATTAGGACACTATCTGAAGGCTACTGGTCACTAAGGTAATATAACTTACCTTAAGCTATTGATGTTAGTCTCTGTTAAATTCTAGTTACCCAGCTGTAAGAGATAAGAAAAGTTGAGATTATTTAACTTCTTACTGCTAAATTTAAATTACGACTCTGGAGAGTAAAATGTCTATAGCTGAACGAATTGCGTCCTAGGAGGAGAGTTTTATTTTAATTATAATTACTTTATTGTGGGATATTTGCAATTAACTGAAGTGTATTGCATCTAATTTTCTATCATAATTCTCTAAGACTCTGAGATTTCATTTTGTGGATTTGGGGGGGGGCGTGTTTACAAGATTCCTAGTTCAATGGCACCCTCTGCTGGCAGTATAGCAGATTGCAGGTATAGAGTGGTTTTGTGTTGGTTTATGGTTGATGCAAAATTGATCCAATTTTCTTTGTCTTTTAGTTAAAACGTCTCTATTTCATGTGCCCCTTAACATGTAATGCCAACATATACTTCATCCTTTCTTTTATTCTTTTGCTTCCCATAAATGTCCTTTCAAAGACTGACATTTCCAATTGTGTGTACTTTAAATTGTTTCCTTGTATTCCACGTTCTTATCTGATTAGATCTCTTCAGTACACTCATAATTACAATAGACTTATTGTTTCTGGTAGTGATCCTAGAGGAGCTGTAGGACTATTGCTAAGTTTTTTTTAAGATTTAATTTAGTTTAATTTAATTTAATTTATCTGAGAGAGAAAGAGAGAGAGAAAGCAAGAGTTGGGGGAGAAGGGGGAGAGACAAGCAGACTTCCTGCTGAGTAAGGAGCCTGATGTAGGGCTCAATCCCAGGATCTAGAGATCATGACCTGAACCAAAGGTAGGTGCTTAACCAAATGAGCCATTCAGGCGCTAGATATTTTTTATTAGCATCTTTATTTTCTTTTAAATGTTTTAAAGTGTATGTTGCTGTTTGCTACATATCAGACATAACATTTGCCTATCTCATTACTATTCACTATTTTCCCTAACATATGCATATTTACGTTCATATATTTTCTTTTGATTATGACAGATCTTAATGTGCAGAATTGCTCACTTTAAAATACCTTCAAATACCTTTTTGGTTTCCTCTTTGACTCAGGAAAACATAGAAATGTTGCTTTATTTAAATTTTTATGACTTGTTTCAATTTTATGTAACAGATCTACCTGTTACCAGAGAACATATTCTCTGTGATTTCAGGCTTTTATAAATTATTCGCATGTTATTTATGGCCAAGCATATAGTCATATTTTCCAGATATGTTCTTAATAAATGTGTATCCTAGAGTTCATAGGTACAATGTTTCCTGTATTTGTATCAAATCAATTTTGATAATAAGGATTTAACTTGATTAATATCTTTACTGATGTTTTGTCTACTGAGGTTTTTTTTTAAAGATTGCATTTTTAAGTAATCTCTACCCTCAATGTAAGACTCAAACTTACAACCCTGAGGTCAAGAGGCACATGCTCTACTGAATGAGCCATCCAGACACCCCATTCTACTAATCTTTTTGTTTGTTTTATCAGTTGAAGTGGACATGTCCCAAACACCCCACTATTAATTAGGAATTCATATTTTTCCTTAATCTATTAATTATATCATTAGTTGCAAGCATACTTACATATTCTGTGTAAATTGAATATTTTATCATAATGAAATAAACTTTTATGATGCTTTTTGCCTAAAAGTCTATTTTTAAAATTATCTTTTGCCTGGGAGTCTATTAAAATCTCTCCTCAATACCACTTTTCATTTGGCTATCATTTGGATATCTATACCATACTTGTTCAGTTAATTTTTCCGAGATTTTATATTTGGATGTGTGTTATGGACAGCTTATTTTTAAATATAATATGGCAGTGTTTTTTAAAACATAGAGGACTTAGTCGATTTATATGTGATTACTAATATTTTGTTTTTACATCAAAAATATAGTCTATTTTTTCTTTCATTTTAATCATTTTCCTCTTCTGATTTAAAAATTATATGCTGCTAATTGTTGTCTTTAATGGTTATGCAGAAACGCCAAAATTTAATCAAAGTAATGCTTTTTTGTAAACAAGATACTTGAAACAGTTAACCAGTTATTCCCTCCTTCTTATTTGCCATTGTTGTTTGTTTTGTTTTGGTTTTTTTTAAAGGTTTTATTTATTTGAGAGAAAAAGCACAGACAGGGGGAGGGGCAAAGGGAGAGGGAAAAATAGACTCTGAGCTGAGCAGTGAATCCAATGCAACATGCCTCTCAATTCCAGGACCTGAGCCCAAGACAGGTGCCTAACCAAATAAGCCCCCGAGGCACCCTCATTTTATTTTAAGAATTTTATTTGTGTTTTAAATTTTTTTTTCTTTAACTACATCAGATCTTTTTATTGTTGTTCTTTAAAATTACTGCTCAGTTCCGAGAAAGACAATTATCCTATGATCTCCCAGATATGAGGAATTTGAAAGGCGGAGTGGAGTAGGAAAGGAAAAGATGAAACAGGATGGGATGGGAGGGAGACAAACCCAAAGAGACTCAATCTCACAAAACAAACAGAGGGTTGCTTGAGGGTGGGGGTGTGTGGAGAGGGTTATTGGGTTATAGACATTGGGGAAGGTACATAATATGCTGAGTGCTGTGAAGTGTGTAAGCCTGACGATTCACAGACCTGTACCTTTGGGAGGAAATAATGCATTACATGTTAGTAAAAATAATTAATAAAAATGTAAAAAAAAATACTGCTCAGTTACATTTACCACACACTTAATCTTTCTCTCTTCTGTATTTCTCTTTTACTTGCCTTCTGCCTAAAGTGCACATCTTTTAGGATTTCCTTTGGTCAAATTCTGTTGGTGATGCATTGTAGTAAAGACTCTGACTCAAATTTTTCTTTTTGTATTTGTCTGTAACAGCTTTCCTGTCTCACTTCTGAGCATGCTGATAAGAAAGTCCGGGTGATTTGTCAAAGGTGGGATATTCAAACACTGCACAGGAACCTTTACCCGAGCCCTACCCCTTAACTATCATAAAAACCTCAAGCCAGTCTTCTTTCCCTGCTTTCTCAAGATATGTTGAGATCAGCTTTGAAAGCCTCCCCTAGTCTCCTCAGAAAGACTCATATAAGTTTTAACACTTTTCATATTCTGCTGGAGTGTGTGTGTCATCATTAGTTTTGGTATCTAAACCAATTTTTAGGGGACGGTCCATTTTCTCTGAAAATGGCTACAACATGGACTTGCTCAGTTTTTTTGTTTGTTTGTTTCTATTTCTTTAATCTGAAAATGCATTTTACCCACATTCTTTTTGTTGTTGTTGTTGTTGAATATAGTATTTTTTGTAGGGTTTTTCTTTCGGTGATTTCAGATTTGTTATTTCTTGCTACCATTTGTTTGACTTCTTTTTGACTAACATTAACACCTTAAAATCCTTCCTAGCTCAGGAGACTGCCCTTCTCAGGGCTAATCAATTGTTAGAGATGGGAAAGGGCCTAGCCAAGAGCATATCTTTAATATGCAAACTAACTAGTCCAGAGCTCTACCTCCTCTATGTTGCCCATTCACCCCAGAAGACATTACTCCTCTGCCTTACACATCTCAGTGCCAGATACCAGTCAGCCAGGGACCACCCTACATCTTAAAGCCCACTAAAATTATTCTAACTAAACAATCTAAAGCTGTTTACCTAGCCTTTTATGGTAAGCTTAAGCTTAAGCTGTCATACCTAGACTTTTCCACAGAAATCCCAATAAAGACCACAGCTTAGACTATCCTCTGGCTCCTGCCCAATGCCCTTGTGGTCCTGCATGTGTTGTGTCTCCTGATTGTAGGACCTGATAATATAATATACTTTGTCTTTCTGAGGTTTTCCTGTATCTCCTCCTATGGCCACACCTGACAGATCATCATGTGAAAGAACAGAGACCACTTAATAATGTTGAATCAGAAAACCAAAAACAAAGAGCAAAATGTTAAAAGATACTTTACTATAAAAAAGTGTTGGTTAGGGGTGTCTGGGTGGCTCAGTGGATTAAAGCCTCTGCCTTCAGCTCAGGTCATGATCCCAGAGTCCTGGGATCGAGCCCCGCATTGGGCTCTCTGCTGAGCAGGGATCCTGATTCCCTTCCTCTCTCTCTGCCTGCCTCTCTGCCTACTTGTGATCTCTGTCTGTCAAATAAATAAATAAAATCTTTTAAAAAGTGTCAGAGTGTCAGTTGGTTTCTCAATAGCAACTGAAGCCACAAAACAGTAGCTGAGAGGGCTGAAACAGCTGCCAGTCTAGACTTCTACGTCCTATGCAGCTCAAGCCATTTCAAATTTCAATATAATATGTAATAATTCTCCTATTAGACTTCTTATCTCTGGGTGTCCTTGGGTTTTTAATTCCATCCCTGTTGCCTCAGGATGGGCATATATCTTCATGGTAAAAGTAGCTTCAAGTACTCTGTTTACTTCTCTGAGATTTTGGTTTGGCAATTCTTATTATTTTGCCAACTCTTGGTTGCTTTTATGAAAACTATTATTATAATATAATATAATATAATATAATATAATATAATACACACACATGCACACAAACACACAGTATTCTTAGTTGAGAGCAGTAAACGGAAGTAACCACTGGGTAGAAAAGAAACTTTTACCCAATATGTGCTAGAGTATTGAAACAATTACTACTCAGTTCCTTAATTTCTTGGCAGGGCATCCCACAGTACTCTCTGTAATCTGAAGACAAATAGTGCAATGATTTAGAATCCTCAGCTCAGTAATCAAGAGTAGGGATTCCATCACAGAAATAAAACTGGGAAGAGATGACAAAAAGGCATGTGAATATTTCAATTGATGGTGAATTTTAATTTTTTAAATATTCTCAATTTTTCTATGACTGTATATTGGCAGCATATAGTATATAAAATATGCAGAAAATAAAGCCACAGGACAATATCTAATAAAGGAAAAATATCTAATATCTAATAAAGGACAAATATCTAAAACGTACTTGATATTTAAATAAAAAGGTTATTTCAGGGCACCTGGCTGGCTCAATCAGTAGAGCATGCAACTACTGAACTTTGGGTTGTGCCCCATGCTAGAGTAGAGATCACTTGAAAAAAAATAAATAAATAAATAAAAAATAAAAAAGGAAATTTCATTAATAAAATTTATTTTTAAAAAAGATCTACTTCAAATCAACAGTAACATTGATTCGTTACTGTTTTAATAAGTTAAAACTGGAACTTTTTTTAAAGCCATAAAAAAAGTTAAAGGAAATAGAGAAATGAGCAAATAAGAAAACACACATTTAAAACATATGAGTATAAATACATACTCAATATATTTAAACGACAGCACAGAAAAAAATCCTCCGCCCACCTTGGAGGTTGGCTCAGAATAAAATAAGAGAACTAAATTAATTAATTATTTAATAATTCAGAGTTTAAAAGGACAGGGCACTCCTGTCGGAGCACCACCGCCCTTCTGGAGCTGGAGCCCAAATACCGGGCGGAGTCGGCGCAGACAGCAAGCGGAAGGAGGCCAGGGGCATTGTGGGGCCTGTAGTCCAGGAAGCTTCAGCAGAGAATTTCCGCTTTCGGCACTGCTGTCAGATCCTGAGAGCTCAGATGACCCTGCTCTGAAAATGACTTAGGCCTTAAGGTGTCCAGAGCCGGTCGAGTCATAAGAGTTGGGGGCGCCGGGGGCGCAGGAATGGAAAGAAGGGGTTGGCGTAGTGGAGCGGTGACGTTGGAAACGCTCAGCCCGTTGTGCTTTCCCGCCTCCGGAAGCGCGCTTCTGTAGGCCCCTGTCGTGCGTACTGCGCATGCTCCCCGGGCATGCCCAGTCGCTTCAACTTCCTGGCACTCCGACTCATCTGGGACCTGTCCTGGGTCCTGAGAATGCGACGGGTTGGCGCTGTTCAAATTTTACTAGTCTAACGGGAAAGATAGACCAAATGGCTAATTTCAACACAACACGATAAGAACTGTACTCCCCACCAAGGGCGACTTTCACGGTCCTGTGGCTTTATGATTAATGATGAGCGCCTAGAAGCCAGGGAGTGTGCTACTTACTGATCTGTGTGTTCGTAGCACTACGTTTTCCAGCCACTTCCATTCCCTCTCTTCTGGGGCACCACCTGTATTGTCCTCAGCCCTTCTGTAGGTTGAGTCTGGCAGTGAACGGAGCCTACTAGGGTCCCCCTCTCAAGGCCCTCTGTCCAGTCCTCAGTGGATGAGGCCAGAGGATTAGTTTCAGAGTCAGATAGTGACCAAAATTATGATCCTTTATTTTATAGAATACGTGTTAATCATTCGGCAGGTGAATAGGGTTAATTTTGGTCCTTAGAGGAGATACCAGTCCCCACCACATAATGTTGTTCTTGCATGCACAGCCCTGCGCAAAGGGAAAATTAAAATTTTAGAGGGAAGGAGGAAGAAGCACCCTAAACAGCAAGAATACATTCTGAGAGGAAACACTTCTGACTTGAGACCACTAACAACAAATCAAAGAAGGAACCTAAAGAGTTTGAAAAAGAGGAAAGGCTGGAATTCCTGGGCCTACACTCTTCCTCAACTTTTGGCCCAGAAAAAGGATATCTTGGGCGGAGGTAATCACAACTACAAAAGGGAAGGAAAGAGGAAGACTATGGAGAAAGTACAATCCAGAAGCTTGAGTCAGGAGGTGACAGAGTCTGGGGTGGAAGGGAACAAAAGACCTTTTAGGGTGGGCAAATTAGGAAAATAATTGATCAGGTAAGGGGTCTAATGGTCTCAGTGGAGTAAATTGTTCATCTCATTCCTGAAGTCAGACTGGCTGATATGGTCTAGTAGGGTAACTCGTGCCTTCTTTTGTTTTTTACCAGTTGTGTTCTCTACAGCTTATCCAAAAAAGGAGACCATGATCCACTGACCAATGAGTTACTTTTTATTCTTCCTGAAATGTTGCCTAATCACTCAAAGTTGCTGATCTTTGGTCCTTTTTAGAAAAGAGAAAATGTGTTAGCATTTAGTGAGCACCTAATATTGCTGGGTTCTTTTATACATTTTATCAATTTCTGTTATTTATGTGTTAGAGGAATTGCAAAAAGTAGAAATGGGTGATGAGGGGTTGATGATGATGATTTCCATTTTGAGGGTGATGTAAATCTCCCAGAGATAATAAGAGAAGTGTTAGTGGTCAAAATGTGTTAAGTTCTATTTAGTAATTATTTTATAGGAAAATATTTTAAGGCTATGTAAATCTCTTGTTTCTCAGAATGTGATCCAATACATATTCATTCATGATTCCTGTGTAAACTAGTTATTATTATGATTGTTGTCAACTGATTTTATAACTGAATTATTCTTTCTTCATTTATTATTGTTCTTATATAAGGAGGAGCTTTTCCTTCTACTTTATTGTTCATTTACTTGTATCAGGAGGAACTCACAGATCTTTATTCAGTAGTTTATAATTGGTTACTATCAGTATTGATTTTGATGCTGAAATTATGTAAATTTTTTCGTGGAAGCCCATTCAAATCAGCTGCTATATCTTTTTGACATATATCTATCAGTTTTTTAGCGTGTTTTCTTATATTTTTTAATCACAACAGGATACTTTTAGAATAACCTCATTTTTTCCTTGTCTCTGCCTTGGAATCAGCCATTTCTTCAAGGATTTTTGGTTGTTTGAAGGGGAAAATGATATTGTAGAAAACAAATGTGGCGCTAGGTGTGCTCATTGTTATTATGATGCTTTTCCTTATAAGGCCTCCCAGTGGACAAACCTATGTGCATGTACACATATGCATATATGTATATCTACATACATATATACACATATATATATATATTAAAAACCACTAATTCATACTGATACCAGTCCAACACCATAGAATTCATTCATGTACTTTTCCTTGCCCTCTTTGTAATTCCCTTCTCCATAATGAGAAACCTGGTCTCATTATCATAAACATATTCATTTATTTGCTCAATCCTAGAATACACAGAAAGTAGGTTTTTTGAGCCCATACAGCTGTGAAAAACAAACCTACCAACTACAGTTCAATACTTGATTACATTTCTTATTATCTCAAGAGTGAGGACATATAATCAAAATACTGGTTCAAAAATTACTTGGGTAAGTTCTTTTTTTACCTCTTTGGTGTAGTTACATTATTCATTTGAAATACGGTTATGTTTGTTTGGTTTTCTTTGTATTCCTGTTATGAACTGGATTTTGTGCTGTTCCCCAATTTATATATTGAGCTCTAAACCCTAGTACCTCAAAATGTGGATGTACTTGAAGATCGTGAATTTAAAGAGGTCATTAAGTTAAAATGAAGCTATTAGGGTCAGTCCTGATGTACTTAGTGCAGTATTCTTATAAATTTGGACACACAAAGAAACAGCAGGGATGGGTGCAGTCAGAGACGAGACCATGTAAGGACGCAGAGAGAAGGAAGCCATTTACAAGCTAGGAAATTGGCATCATAAGAAACTAACCCTGCCAACAACTTGATCATGGACTTCTATCCTCCAAAACTGTGAGAAAATACATTTCTGTTGTTTAAGCCAAACGATACCTGGTATTATATGATGGTAGAACTTACAAACTCATACAATTCCATTTTAGAAAATTTCTCCTATCCTTGTTAATTTTTTTTCTGGTATGGAACATTAACATGGTTCTACAGTTCTAAACTGTACTGAAAGGAAGAGTTACTATTCTGTTTTCTTTCCCATTTCTTCCTCATCTGTATCACCCCTGTAGATCATCAACCTCATTAGATTCAGCTTTATCCTTCTTATATTTTATATCCTATATTTGTCTTACTTAATCAATCATCAATTTTTTCCTCTTTTGCTCTTTTTCTTTGAGTAAGCGAGTTTCTTAAACTATTTATCATTTTCATAGGTTTTTAGTTTATGTTCTTAATCTATGTAATAAGTATCTGATATTTATTACATATGAAATGTAATAAATATGTAATAAATATGTAAATACATGTAATAGAGTGTGTGGGTAAGAGAGAGATTACTCTGTGGATTACAGCCTATATCTTAGATTTCATAAAACAAATAAAAGTTTCTTGAAACACTCAAGAAGTTTCTTGAAACTACAAGGATCTTAGAACAATATAGCTTGATTAAACACCTTCTCCTCCTCCTTACTATCAGCAATTAGACTGTTTTTTGTTGTTTATTTCTACGTAGATTTTAATGCACTGAGGTATCATTATAGAGTGAATAATTATTTAAATTAAGCTAAATACTCACCATTTTTTTGATATTCATTTCTTTCTTAATTTTCATACTTTCAGCTGAGATCATTTTACTTTGACCTAAATTAACATTTAGTAATATTTACATTTGGATACACTGATAATTAATACTCTTCCTTTTTGGTTGTTTCAAAATGATATTTATTTTGTCTTTATTTTCAAGGGACATGAATAATATAAAAATGCCCACAAATTATTTGAAACTTCTCCCATTGAAAGATTGAATCTAATGCCCTCCCTTAGGAATTTGTGTAATGACTCACTTCTAATGAATAAGATGTAGTGGGAGTGATGTGTTACTTCTGATGGTGGGTCATAAAAAAGGTGGTAAAGCTTCTGCCTGGCTCTGTTCATTTTGGAACATGTTTCTTTAAAGCCCTAAAATTTATGTAAGAAGTCTAGCAAGATCACAAGATCACACTGTGGAGAGATCACATAGAAAGTGATATTGAGGCAAGATGGCAGAGAAGTAGGAGACCCTGTTTCAACCGGTCCCTTAAAGAGAGCTAAATATCTACCAGAACACTCTGAATACCCAGGAAATCAGCCTGAGATGCAAGATTATACACTTCAGGATCTCTAGGGGCAGAAAGCATCAGTGGACAGGTACAGCAGAGTGGGAACCTCAGACTGATATCAGAGGATAAACAGAAGGGGGAGGGAGCCATCAGAAGTGAATCATTGGAAGGTAATACCCCAATATGAAAGTTTCCTGTGGTTAGGGACCAGCATTAACTTGGAGTCTGGTTTAAAGCACTCAAAAGAACAAAAGATCTTAAGGGGCAACTGGTGGAATCGGGTGGTCATGGACACAGGCCAAAGCCCATGGGCCCAGAACAGCCACCACTGGTGACCACCCATGCCAGAGAGAGTACAGCAGAGCCTCCAGTCTGTGGTCCTAGCCTCTGGCTTTCTGCTGTTTGTACCACCACTTGGTGGCCGCCCTCCAGCACTCTCATGAAATAGTTTAGTGTGGGCACCCGCCAGCGCTCTCTAGGTCCATGGTCTTCCACACTCTGCATGCCCTGAATGACCCCAGTGTCTGAGAACATTCCCTCCCATGCCTGAGAGAACTTGGTGTGTGTGCCAGCTGGTGGTCTCTAGGACCTCGGTCTTCTGCCACCCACCAAAGGTTTGAACTCTCCCAGGCCATGCCTGAGAGAACTCAGCACAATGTCTGGTTGGGATCCCTCAGTAGCAGCCTTGCTCGACCTGTATGACCTGGTGGGGTCTGAATGTACCCTGCGTGGGCCTGGACTCCAGACAGCAGTCTTGGCAAATGCACCCACTGGAAGCAGGCACCCTGGACCAATATTGCTCATGGTTTTAGTGGCACAGAAGTGCAGAGACTAGCGGGCACCTTGGACAGCCACTGAGACAACGTCTGGGGGTGCAAACTACCTGTGGAGGTTGCACTGTTCAGTGTAGTTTGCAGACAGGGAGTCTGTGTATTCTGGACCACCCAGAGGGGAGCATACTGAGGCTGCTATCTGAAGTGGAGGTCTGGGTGCAGTTTTCTTCCCATTAAACCTCTGAAAAGCCTCAAAAGGCCTCCTAAGAAAAAACAAAACAAAGCAAAACAAGACCAAAAAAAAAAAAAAAAAAAAACCTGGGTATTTTCCAACACCTGTACTTCTGTCCAATAGACTTAACTTCTTCAATGCAGTTCTTATATAGTTCATTTTCTTAAAATATAATAATGGCTCAGAAAACAAAACAAAACAAAAACCTTTCAGATAACAAGCCTGAAAAACTGGTTTCCATAGAGCCCAGCCACTGGATAGGGGACAGACCACTCAATCCAAGCAATACTGACTGAAAAACACTGCAGCATATCCCTTCCCCCAGAAAGCAAGCCAAAAGAACAAGAGGACAACCGCCACAGGGTTCCCATAAAACCGTGAAACCCCAACATTATGGGAAAACAATATATTAAGCTCCAATCTGTATATTTCATAGATACAACTTTTTTAAAAAAATTCATTCTTATGATTCTTGTTCTTTTAATTTTTTAACCTACTTACCATTACAACTAGAGTTTTAATGAAACATATTCCATAATAACCTTTTAACCTGAAGTTTTTTCTTACACATACCCATGTTTTCCTTTTTCTTTTTTAAAAATATAGATATAAGCTTCAAGGTAATCCTTTTACCCTATTTAATATTACCCTTATATATAAACCAGTTTTAATTTCCCTTTATCTTTGCAAAATTGTGTCATTTAACAAAGATATCAAGATAATGCCCAGGAAATAAACTTCTTTGCCCACATCGAAGATTTATAACCACCCTCTTATCTTTTCCTTCTGTCCCTATTTATGTGTATTTGTTTTTGTTCTGGTTTTATATAAATCTTCTTGGGGTTCATTTTGGCTGGGCTCTTTTTTTTCCTCTCTCTTGTCATTTAATTTTTTTAAATTAATTACTTAATTTTATTATGTTCAGTTAGCCATAATACAGTACATTAGTTTTTGATGTAGTGTTCAGTGATTCATTAGTTGTGTGTAACACCCAGTGCTCATCACAGCATGTGCCCTCCTTAATACCTGTCACCCAGCTATCCCACCTTTCCTCCCCCCTCTCTTCTTCAACCCTCAGTTTTGTTCCCAGAGTTCAGAGTCTCTCATAGTTTGTCTCCCTCTCTGATTTCTTCCCATTCAGTTTCCCCTCCCTTCCCCTGTGGTCCTCCACACTATTCCATACATTCCACATATGAGTGAAACCACAAGGTAATTGTCCTTCTCTGCCTAACTTCTTTCTTTTTTTTTTCTTTTCAGCGTTAATGGTATTCATTGTTTTTGCACCACACCCAGTGCTCCATGCAATCCGTGTCCTCTATAATACCCACCACCTGGTTCCCCCAACCTCCCAACCCTGCCCCTTCAAAACCCTCAGGTTGTTTTTCAGAGTCCATAGTCTCTCATGGTTCACCTCCCCTTCCAATTTCCCTCAACTCCCTTCTCCTCTCTAACTACCCTTGTCCTCCATGCTATTTATTATGCTCCACAAATAAGTGAAACCATATGATAATTGACTCTCTCTGATTGACTTATTTCACTCACCATAATCTCTTCCAGTCCCATCCATGTTGCTACAAAAGTTGGGTATTCATCCTTTCCGATGGAGGCATAATACTCCATAGTGTATATGGACCACATCTTCCTTATCCATTCGTCCGTTGAAGGGCATCTTGGTTCTTTCCCCAAAGATACAGATGTAGTGAAAAGAAGGGTCATCTGTACCCCAATGTTTATAGCAGCAATGGCCATGGTCGCCAAACTTGGAAAGAACCAAGATGCCCTTCAATGTATGAATGGATAAGGAAGATGTGGTCTTTTCATTTACTTTTGTTTGTCCTTTTCTGTTATATACTTTATTAATATTACTTTTGGGTCTCATTTTGGCTGGGTTTTCTCTTTTTTATCTCTCTCTTTCTATCTTTTTTCTGTTTTCTTTATTTTTGGTGGTGACTTCTGATTGCTCCAAAACATTCCAGGGAGCACCTTGCCAGTATTGTGGTATATATTTGGCTATGTATCCCCTCAACCACCTCTCACCAAAATGACTATGAGGAGGAATACCCCACAGAGTAAAAATTCAGAGACTGTGTCCTCTCCATCAGAACTATTGGATACAGACATAAACAGTATGTTGGTAAGGGAATTCAGGGTAACAAATACCCTGGAAATAGCTAGGTTGGAGAAAACCATTAGTGACAACATAGGGAAGAAGTGAGAGCTGATCTGCCAGAAGATAAAAATGCTACCAATGAGATCCAATCTAATCTAAATACTCTAACAGGTAGGGCAATCCAGGCAGAAGACAGAATTAGTGATCCAGAGGATAAAGGAATAGAGAAGAAAGGTCAGAAGGTGGCATGGAAAAAAACAGCTTAGAGGCCATGAAAACAGAATTATGATGCCATGGAACATTCTAGAGTCAGATTTATTGAGATACCTGAGGAGTGGAGAAAAGGAGAAGACTAGAAGATATAGCTGAACAAATTATGGATGAAAATTTTCCCAATCTGGGGATTGGAACAAGCTTCCATGTCACAGAGGCAGAAAGTATATCCACCAAGATTAACAAATCTAGAAAGACTCCTCCAACACTTGACTGTGAAACCCACAAAACATAATTTTAAACAGAGGATTCTGAGGGCAGCTGGGGGAAGAGATTTCTTATGTACAGGAGAAGGTGCATCAGAATAACATCAGACCTAGCTAATCAGAAAGGGCTGGCAAGACATATTCAGGACACTAAACGAGAAGAACATGAAGCCAAAAATACTTTATCCAGAAAGGTTAATATTGAAAATGGCTGGAGAGATAAAGAGCTTCTAAGACCAGCAAGAATTAAAAGAGTATGTGACAACCAAGCTGGCACTACAAGAAATATTTTGCAGCGGGGATTCTATAAAAGAAGAAAGAATCCAAGAGTGACATAGAACAGAAATTTACAGAGACAATCTATAGAAACAAGGACTTCATGGGCAAACATGATGTCAATAAAAACGTATCTTTCAATAATCACTCTCAACATGAATGGCCTAAATGCTCCCATAAAATGGTACAGGGTTGAAAATTGGATAAAAGTACAAGGCCTGTCCATATGTTGTCTACAAAAGATACATTTTGAACCTAAGGATACATCCAGACTGAAAGTGAAGGGATGGAGAACCATCTTTCATGCCAATGGGCCCCTAGAAGAAAGCTGAGTTAGCAATTTTCATATCAGACAAATTAGATTTTAAACTACAGATTGTAGTCAGAGATAAATAATGACACTACATCATTCTTAAAGGGTCTATCCACCAAGAAGATCTAACAATTGTAAATATTTATGCCCCCAACATAGGAGCACCAACTACATAAGGCAACTGTTAATCAAACAAAGATTCATATTGATATGAATACATTAACAGTAGGGGATCTTAACACGCCACTTTCAGTTAAAGACAGATCATCCCAGCAAAAAATCAATAAAGAAACAAGAGTATTGAATGACACATTTGACCATGTGGACGTCATAGATATATACAGGACATTCCACCCTAAAACAACAGAATACTCATTTTTTCTAGTGCTCATGGAACTTTATCTAGATTGGACCACATCCTGGGTCACAAATTAGGGCTCAACTGGTACCCCAAAATTGGTATTTTCCCCTGCATATTCTCAGATCACACTGCTTTGAAACTGGAACACAATCACAAAAAAAAAAAAAAAAAAAAAAAAAAAAAAAAAAAAGCCTGGAATGAATTCAAACATTTGGAAGCTAAAAACCACCATCCTTAAGAATGTTTAGATCAACTAGTAAATCAAAGAAACAATTTATGGAAACCAATGAGAATGAAGAGACAGTGGTCCAAAACCTATGGCATACAGCAAAGTCAGTCCTAATGGAAAAATACATAGTCATCCAAGCTTCACTCAAAAAAAAAAAAAATTGAAAAATCCCAAATACACCAACTCTTTTTTTACCTTAAAGAACTGGCAAATCAACAACAAAATTAGCCAACCCCACACACAAGAAAAGAAATAATCAAGATTAGAGCAGAGATCAATGAGATAGAAACTAGAGATACAACAGAACACATCAAAATTGAAACTAGAAGATTGTTCTTTGAAAGAATCAATAAGATTGATAAACCACTGGCCAAACTAATCCAAAAGAAAAGAGGGAAGACCCAAATTAATAAAATTATGAGTTATTAAAAAGGAGAGATAATGACTAATGTCAAGGAAATAGAAAAATCATCAGAAATTGTTTTCAACAGTTATATGTCAATAAATTAAGTAACATAGAACAAATGGATGCATTCCTGGATACCTATAAACTTCCAAGACTGAAACAGGAAGGAATTGGCAACCTATTCAGGCCAATATCTAATTATGAGATTGAAGCAGTGATCAAAAATCTCCCAAAAAACAAGAGCCCAGGACCGGATGGATTCCCTGGGGAATTCTACCAAACATTCAAAGAAGAAAAAAAAAATACCTATTCTCCTGAAGATATTTCAAAACGTAGAAATAGAAGGAAAACTCCAGACTGTTTGCATGAAACCAGCATTTCCCTGATCCCCAAACCAGGCAAAAACCACATCGAAAAGGAGAATTTCAGACCAATATCCGTGACGAATATGGATGCCAAGATTCTCAACAAGATTCTAGCTAATAGGATCCAACAGTACATTAAAAAAACTATCCAGCATGACCAGGTAGGATTTATCCCTGGGATGTAAGAGTGGCTCAACGTTTGCAAATCAATCAATGTAATAGAACAAATGAATAAGAGAAGAGAGAAGAACCACATGATCCTCTTAATTGATGAAAAAAAAAAAAACCTTTGAAAAGCATCATTCCTGATTAAATGTTAAAAAGCAAAAAAAAAAAAAATCTTCAAAGTATAGGGATAGAGGAAACATCCCTCAACTTCATAGAATCTATTTATGAAAAGCACACAATATCATTCTCAATGGGGAAAGCTGGCAGCCTTCCCTTTGATATCAGAAACACAACAAGGATGCCCACTCTCACCACTGTTGTTCAACATAGTACTAGAAGTCCTAGCAACCACAATCAGGCAACAAAAAGAAATAAATGCAAGTTGGTGCAGCCTCTTTGGAGAACAGTGTGGAGATTCCTCAAGAAATTAAAAATAGAACTTCCCTATGACCCTGCCATTGCACTCCTGGGTATTTACCCCAAAGATACAGATGTAGTGAAAAGAAGGGCCATCTGGACCCCAATGTTTATAACAGCAATGGCCATGGTCGCCATACTGTGGAAAGAACCAAGATGCCCTTTAACGGACAAATGAATAAGGAAAATGTGGTCCATATACACTATGGAGTATTCTGCCTCCATCAGAAAGGATGAATACCCAACTTTTGTAGCAACATGGATGGGACTGAAAGAGATTATGCTGAGTGAAATAAGTCAATCAGAGAGAGTCAATTATCATATGGTTTCACTTATTCGTGGAGCATAACAAATGGCATGGAGGACATGGGGAATTAGAGAGGAGAAGGAAGTTGGGGGAAATTGGAAGGGGAGGTGAACCATGAGAGACTATGGACTCTAAAAAACAATCTGAGGGGTTTGAAGTGGTGGGGTGGTGGGAGGTTGGGGTACCAGGTGGTGGGTATTATAGAGGGCACGGATTGCATGGAGCACTGGATGTGGTGAAAAAATAATGAATACTGTTATGCTGGAAATAAATAAATTTAATTTAAAAAAGAAATAAATGGTATTGAAATTGCAAATAAGAAATTAAGCTCTCTTTCTTCACAGAGGACATGATACTTTATATGGAAAACCCAAAAGACTCCATCCAAAAACTACTAGAACTCATACAGCAATTCAGTCATGTGGCAGGATACAAAATCAATGCACAGAAATCCATTGCTTTCTTATACACTAACAACGAAAATATAAAAAGGGAAATTAGAGAATCAATTCCATTTACTATAGCACCAAGAACCATAGTATACCTTGGAATAAACCTAACCAGTGAAGTACAGGATCTGTACTCAAGGAACTACAGAACACTCATGAAAGAAATTGGAGAAGACACAAAAAAGATGGAAAAGCATTTCATGCTAATGGACCAGAAGACTAAACATTGTTAAAATGTCTATACTGCCCAGAGAAATTTATGCTTGCAATGACACCCCAATCAAAACTCCATCAGCATTTTTTTAAAGTGCTGGAACAAACAATCCTAAAATTTGTATGGAATCAGAAAAGACCCCACGTTTCTAAGGTAATGTTGAAAAAGGAGAAAGAAACTGGCGGCATCACATTGCCTGAATTTAAGCTTTACTAAAAATCTGTGATCACCAAGAGAGCATGGTACAGGCACAGAAACAGACAAATAGACCAGTTGAACAGAGTAGAGACCCCAGATATGGACCCACAACTCTATGGTCAAATAGTCTTTAATAATGCGGGAAAAAAAATACTATGGATAGAAGACAGCCTCTTCAATAAATGGTGCTGGGAAAATTGGATCACTATGTATGGAAGAATGAAAATTTACCATTCTCTTACACCATACACAAAGATAAACTCAAAATGGATAAAAGATCTTAACGTGAGACAAGAATCTATTTAAAATCCTAGAGGAGAACATAGGCAGTAACTTCTTCAACATCAGCCACAGAAGCTTCTTTCAAGACATGTCTCCAAAGGCAAAGGAAACAAAGAGAGAATGCACTTTTGGACTTCATCAAGATAGAAAGCTTCTGCACAGCAAAGGAAATAGTTAACAGAACAAAGAGGCAGCCCATGGAATGGGAGAAGATATTTGCAAATGACAGTACAAAGGGCTGATATCCAAGGTCTATAAATAATTTCTCAAACTCCACATACACAAAATTGATAATCACGTCAAAAAATGGACAGAAAGCATGAACTACTGACACTTCTCCAAAGAAGACATACAAATGGCTAACAGACATATGAAAAAATGTTCATCATCATTAACCATCAGGGAGACTCAAATCAACACAACATTGAGATACCACCTTACACCAGTTATAATGGCAAAGATTAACAAGACAGTAAGCAATGTGTGCTGGAGAGAATATGGAGGAAGGGGAACCCTCTTACAGTGTTGGTGGGAATGCAAGTTGGTGAAGCCACTTTGGAAAACAGTGTGGAGATTCCTTAAGAAATTAAAAATATAGCTGCCCTATGACTCTGCAATTGCACTATTACTCCATAGTGGTAGTATTTACCCTAAAGGTACACATGTAGTGAAAAGAAGGGCCATTGGTACCTCAATATTCATAGCTGCAATGGCTAGAGTTGCCAAACTGTGGAAAGAGCCTAGATGCACTTCAACAGATGAATGAATAAAGAAAATAAGGTCCACATATACAATGGAATATTACACAGCCATCAGAAAGGATGAATACCCAAATTTTGCATTAACATTGATGGCACTGGAGGAGGTTATGCTGAGTGAAACAAGTCAAGCAGAGAGAGTCAAGTATCATACCATTTCACTTACTTGTGGAGCATAAGGAATAACACAAAGAACATTAAGAGAAATAAATGAAAATTGAATTGGGGGAAATCAGAAGAGGAGATGAAGCATGAGAGACTGTGGACTCTGAGAAACAAACTGAGGGTTTTGGAATGGAGGTGGGTGTGGGGATGGGTGAACCTGGTGATGGGTATTAAGGAGGGCACATATTGCATGGAGCACTGGGTGTGGTGTAGAAACAATAAATCTCAGTACACTGAAAAATAAAATATAATTTAAAATTGTAATAAAAAATTAAAAGGAAGGAAGAAAATTTGGTATATATATATATGGTATACACACATATATGCAGTGGAATATTATGCCACCATGAAAAAGGAATTTTTTTTGCTATTTGGCAGATGTTTAACCAACTGAGCCACCCAAGTGCCCACAATTGAATTTTTTATGGTAAAATGAAAGATAATATGTTTCCACTTTCATTTGCTTTTCTAATATAAAAAACACTCAAGATTCTTACACCAGTTATCTCAAACGAGACTATACAAAACAATTTAGAATGAATACAACAATCAGTATCCCTACCCTTCAGTTTTGCTGCTTTATACAACTGTCTGATTGACAGGAAGTTAAATGACATGTTCCTAGTTGGACAATTTCACCTGTTTATTAAAAAATGCACACAGGGGGCGCCTGGGTGGCTCAGTGGGTTAAGCCTCTACCTTCGGCTCGGGTCATGATCCCAGAGGCCTGGGATCGAGTCCCACATGGGGCTCTCTGCTCAGCAGGGAGTCTGCTTCTCCTCATCTCTCTCTCTGTCTGTCTCTCTGCCTATTTGTGATCTCTCTCTCTGTCAAATAAATAAATAAAATCTTAACCCACTGAGCCACCCAGGTGCCCCAATTTTTTTTTAAAGATTTTATTTATTTATTTGGCAGACAGAGATCACAAGTAGGCAGAGAGGCAGGCAGAGAGAGAGGAGGAAGCCCCCCCCCCCCCGATGTGGGGCTCGATCCCAGGACCCTGGGATCATGACCTGAGCCGAAAGCAGAGGCCTTAACCCACTGAGAATAAAATCTTTAAAAAAAAAATGCACACAGACACACACAGAGATACAAACCCCCCTAACAACAAATACTCAGGATAGTTTGCTACTTGTGTCTGAAAATCAGTGTAACCTACTTATTTCTTTTATTTAGGAGGCATATGGAACTGAAAACTTGAGCTGCTCTATTTTATTCATGTACCCCCACAGAAAGCATAAATGAGTCCCAATACTCTGTAAACTCAAGAGGGTTGATATAGTAGACACTATTGTTATATATAGTAGACTTAACAGTTGAACCTGAAAATAAAGGGTTTTTTCCTCCTTATCAAAAATCTCCATAGGGCCTTTCCTCTAATTTTGCTAGACTGGGTTCCAGAAGAATAGTGAAGAATCCCTCACATGAAATTCAAAGTGTGAGAACTGTAAAGTGTTCTGTTGTATCATATAAATTTTTACTAGTTGCATAGACTAAATAGAGTTGGTGTGCTAAATGGCACTGAAGAACATCCTGACACAGATGGCATTACTTAGTCCAAGTATTTTTGACCAAAAAAAATTATGCAACAGTATTTACAGGCTCACTTTTAAGAGATGGTTGACAATAATACGGAACATATTTTACACATCAAGTACATAGTCCAAGAGTGTATAAAACAAGTTCATATATTATTACCTCTAAGAACATCATGCACAAGATACCCCTCTCTCCTGGTACTTGTGACAGCATTTAAGATGGACAGTTTATATACAAAATCTAGGTTTCTCTGCTGTGTTAAGGTATATAATTTAATGAAACTTCAGAGGTTACTGAGAAACAAACAAGAAACAACAACAAAAGAGCTTAATCCATTCAAGATTGAAAGTGTCAATCTGTAGATTTAAAATGTTTCCCTTAAAAAAATCCAGGATGCTATTGTGGACCTAGATGTCCATCAACAGATGAATGGATCAAGAAGATGTGGTATATATACACAATGGAATACTATGCAGCCATCAAAAGAAATGAAATCTTGCCATTTGCGACAACATGGATGGAACTAGAGCGTATCATGCTTAGCGAAATAAGTCAAGCGGAGAAAGACAACTATCATATGATCTCCCTGATATGAGGAAGTGGTGATGCAACATGGGGGCTTAAGTGGGTATGAGAAGAATAAATGAAACAAGATGGGATTGGGAGGGAGACAAACCATAAGTGACTCTTAATCTCACAAAACAAACTGAGGGTTCCTGGGGGGAGGGGGTTTGGGAGAAGGGGGTGGGATTATGGACATTGGGGAGGGTATGTGCTTTGGTGAGTGCTGTGAAGTGTGTAAACCTGGTGATTCACAGACCTGTACCCCTGGGGATAAAAATATATGTTTATAAAAAATAAAAATTTAAAAAAAAATCCAGGATGCATAGCCTCTGTACAAAGAAAAAACTAAAAATTCTAGATGATCACATTCATCTTGTATTCCCCACCATGACTAACATTGCACTTTGCATAGAGTGGCTCCTGGATAATGATTGTATAAATAATGTTCTTGTTCCTCCAAAAAAAAAAAAAATTCTGTGGAGATTTCTTACGAAATTAAAAATAGAGCTACCCTGTGACCCTGCAATTGCACTCTTGGGTATTTACCTGAAAGATACAGATGTAAGGAGAAGGGCCATCTGTACACCCAATGTTCACAGCAACAATGGCTACAGTTGCCAAACTGTGGAAAGAACCAAGATGCCCTTCAACAGATGAATGTATAAAAAGGATTCGGTCCATTGATACAATGGACAATTATGCCTCCATCAGAAAGGGTGAATTCCCAACTTTTGTATCAACATGGATGGGACTGGAAGAGATTAAGCTGAGTGAAAAAAGTCAATCAGAGAAAGTCAATTATCATGTGGTTTCACTTACTTCCGGAGCATAAAAAATAACATGGAGGACATTAGGAGAAAAAAGGAAAAGTGAGGGGGACTTCATCTTAAAGGCAGGTCTTTCTGCCACTGCTGCTCTGGTCGCCACCCAGGGAGCCTGGTGGCCTCTATCCTCTGGGGGAGTTGGGGCACTGGTGAGTCCAGCACAGGGGCACCAGGAGGCAAGGCTACCACCCTTGGTGTGGCAATTGGGCTGTCAGTCACAGAGCTAGTGGCTGCTTCCACAAGGGGTAGAGCGCAAGCTCTGGTCACTGCAGCACCCATGCTGGAGAGGAAACTCTGCCTCTGTCTGGGTGTTTGCCACTCTCCATGGTGTCCACCACCTGTTTGTGCTTGCCTTGCTCCCCCTAGAATTTAAATTAAAAAAGAAATTTAATTTAAAAATTTAAAATTAAAAAAAGAAATTTAAATTTAAAAAAGAAAAAAGGAAAAAGAAGCCTCTCCCAAAACAAACAAAAAAGAAACAGTGTTATTATAATCTCCCGGCAAAGAAATCTTTTTTTTTTCTTTTTCTGAAGGGTTAGAAGGTTCAGGATTCAGAAAAGTTTTATCTTCATCTAGATTATTAATTCATGCTGGGTTCTTTTTTTTTTAAGATTTTTTTTTCATTTATTTATTTTCAGCATAACAGTATCATTATTTTTTCACCACACCCAGTGCTCCATGCAATCTGTGAACTCTATAATACCCACCACCTGGTACCCTGACCTCCCACCCACCCCCCGCCACTTCAAACCCCTCAGATTGTTTTACAGAGTCCATAGTCTCTCATGATTCACCTCCCCTTCCAATTTACCCCAACCCCCTTCTCTCTAACTCCCCATGTCCTCCATGCTTTTTGTTATGCTCCACAAATAAGTAAAACCATATGATAATTGACTCTCTCTACTTGACTTATTTCACTCATCATAATCTCTTCCAGTCCTGTACATGTTGCTACAAAAGTTGGGTATTCATCCAATTCTGATGGAGGCAGAATACTCCATAGTGTATATGGACCACATCTTCCTTATCCATTCATCCATTGAAGGGCATCTTGGTTCTTTCCACAGTTTGGTGACTGTGGCCATTGCTGCTATAAACATTGGGGTCCAGATGGCCCTTCTTTTCACTACATCTGTATCTTTGGGGTAAATACCCAGGAGTGCAATGGCAGGGTCATAGGGAAGTTCTATTTTTAATTTCTTGAGGAATCTTCACACTGTTCTCCAAAGAGGCTGCACCAACTTGCATTCCTACCAACAGTGGAAGAGGGTTCCCCTTTCTCCACATCCTCTCAAACACATGTTGTTTCCTGTCTTGCTAATTTTGGCCATTCTAACTGTTGTAAGGTGATATCTCAATGTAGTTTTAATTTGAATCTCCCTGATGGCATGCTGGGTTCTTATCCGAATTCATGAATTTATATTTTTATAGACTGTATTACTGATAATGCATTTGGTTCCAAACAGTTCTTTTTAAATAACAAATTAATTTAAAATATCTTTGAAATTTTTCTGTCTTGCAAAAAAATGTATCAGCTATTGCTTTATATTGATCTCTACACTGTCTCCCCAATTTCTATTCTTGTTGTATTCACTGTTCTATTTTCCCTTTGTAACAAATCATATGGCTTACGTTTGTCTGCCTAGTTAGCCTATTTAGCTGGTGACATATGTTTGATCTGGTTTATATAGTCATCATGCAGTTTGAAATTATCATTGCAGTTTTTATTCAATATTTATTGCCTGTAAAACTTTTATAAAAATGATGGTCCTAAAAAGGAGATGCTGGTTCAGTGCTTTGAGATGATCCCCAATTCTTACAACCTTTGAATCTATGGGCTTTACATAAGAAAGGTACTGGAATTCCCTTCCTAAATTTTTTTCCTCAAATGTGGCATTAATTTGCCAGATAAATTCTTTCCCTCTGAAGTGAGACATGACAACCAGGATAATCTCTTCTGGCCTGTGAGGGACAAAACCACTAAATATGGAAAACTTAGTATTTTTATCAGTGATGCCTTTGAGAAATGATCTTGATCAAAATAGAAAATGCAATATTAATATAGGAATACTTCACTAAAATGAGTCAGGAGTCCAGTCAGAGGAGATCTCCCACCACATCACTGCCTATCGGTCCTTTGCAGACCCATCAAGAAGAGAGGTACCTTGCATCCTGAAGAGGAAGAAAATTATGTATTGCTACCCTAGCAGGAGGTAAAAAAAAAAAAAAAAGTTTTTGTTTGTTTGTTTTTTTGTTTGTCTGTTTTGTTTGCCTGGTGGGCTTTAGCTCAACCTGTTAGAGACCTTTAAAAAAGTATCCAGTGAAAAGTCACTACACTTGTATTCCCAGTTTACCCCAATAAACTTTCTGTTTACAAAATCCCCTTCTAATACCTCATTTCTTCTGTAAGAATAGTCCTTTCCTTTTTTTTCCCCCAGACTTGCCTATGGCTTTGCCATAGCTTTCATGGAAATTGCAATTATCTGTTATTCCTAAATAAACCCATTTTGGGTTTAAATTGACAGTTTTATGTGTAATTATAACACTGTGAACCAGGGAGGTGGGACCATTTGGACAAGCAGTGAAGTCTCTGACATGGTTATTTGTCTCTGGAGTGTCATAACTGCTGAAGGAGGCATAGGACACCAACAGTGAACTCTTGGGATGGGGCTACATCATGTGAGATGGTGTCCTACCAATATTGAATCTCTATCACTCAGAGACGAGGTCCCGAGTCTTTCTATGTTGGCAACATAGAAGATGGGTGATCCACGTGGCTATCCAGTTAGTGTACTGGTCATGGGCTAGAGGTGGAGTGTCAAAATATAACTTGGGGGCTTCCCTGAAGACTGAATTGCATATCTTGTGCTGGCTGCTATTGAAACAAATTGTTAAGAGCTCCTTTGGATCATCAAGGGCACATTTAGTAACCTAATAAGTGGCTTTCTTTACATTTCCCAAGGAACTCACCCAGTGCTCATAAAGATTCAGGATACATAAATATTCCAGTCTAAGAGGGATCTGCAGATGCTATTTGTCAATTCCTGGAACCACCCAGAGGGCAATGGACAAATCTTAGAGGGTTACAATACTGTAACCAGATAGGTTTTTGTAAGGACAATCATAGAGCAAGTCAGCTTTTAACAATATTTGATGTATAGAAAGCAAAGGTAAGTGTACTTTAAACATTCCTGCCAGAAAGCCCATTGCCTGAAAAAAAAAAATAATTCAGCCCATCTGCCACAATAATCAGTGGCATGCTGACCTGTGTCCCAAAAGGGCTCTCAACATTCCTCACTTTTCCATACAGTAATGAACTGTGAGCTGGAATCATATTGTTCTAGCATTATATACATGTGATGACTAGCCCTGAGGGGTTTACCAGCAACCCTATCACCCAGGCTGTATAAAGCACTAAGAATAGCCATAGTCACATAGAACATTGATTTTAGATGAGTTTGGGTTGGGTTCATTCTGACTGAGCTATTTGTTTTCTTTGATTAAGGATTACTGTGGTTGCTCTCAGGGAAAAAGGAATGTTTTTTGTTTTTTGTTTTTTTGTTTTTTTTTTTTTTTCATCCAGTGTGGGGTAAGGCCAGGACCTGTAGCTTTCTTGTACCCTCTCATCTCTGAATATGTGTCATGTCCACTAAGTGGAGAGTTTCTTTGCTTCTTTAGACACTCAAATTGCCACTGGTTGGTCCCAGGGTGGCGGTTTCCACTTTCTGTAAACATGTAGGGGAAATAATCTCATTAGCAAGGCCTTGTAAGCACTGTATTTAAGAAGAGTGGCTGGCACAAGGAGGCTCCTTCTGGAGAGTCCTCATCATTTTCAGGGTTTCCAAAGAAATTATTTAAAAAACTAACTTGGTGGGCTTTTGATCTGGTGTGATCAAATAAGTGGATCATACTGGACTCCAGTCCAGCATGGAACCTAATTCAGGACTGCATCTCATGACCATGAGATCATGACCTGAGCCAAAATCAAGAGTCAGACCCTTAACCAAGTGATCCACCTAGGTACCCCAAGAAGTCACTACTTTCAAGAGCAGAAGACACAGAGAAACAAACACAGGGAGGCAGACAAATTAATACCAAATGAAAGAACAAGACAATGCCACAGAAAAGATCTAAAAAAAAATAAATAAATAAAAATAGAGAATTTAGAACAATGATCATAAGGATACTCACTGTACTTGTGAAAAGAGTAGAAGACATCAGCAAGAGTCTTAACACAGAGATAAGGCTTAATGTAGCAAATATAATGAGCTCAATAAATGAAATGATAAACACACATGATGAAGTGAATACCAGTATAGAAGCAGAGAAATGAATTGATGGTCTAGAAGACAGAATAGTGAAAAGTATTCAAGATGAAAAAGAATGGAAAAAAAAAGAACTACACAAAAAGGGTATAAACTTAAGGAACTCAGTGCTCCATCAAATATAATAATATTTGAGTCCCAGAAGAAGAAAAGAGAGAAAAGGGGGCAAAAAATGCAGTTGAAAAAAGAATAGCTGAAAACTTCCATAGTCTTGGGAAGGAAATAGACATCAAGATGAAGAGGTATAGAGAATTCTCATCAAAATCAACAAAAGCAGAGCATGACTGTAAACAGTTTTAACCCAAACCTATGTTGCCCAGAAGGACTTAAAAGAAGCCAGAGTAGAAAATCCAGAATGGACGTTATTTTCTGATGGGACCTCATTTATTGAACAGGGCACCTGAAAGCCTGGACGTGCTGTGGTATCTTTATATGAAACAATAGAGAGTATCCCTCTCCCACCAGGGTCAAGCGTTAACTGGCTGAGCTGAGGGCCTGAGCTAAAGCCTGAGCTTTAGACTTTAGTAAGGACAAAAGAGTCAACATATATATATTGACTCCAAATACGTCTTCCTGGTTTTACACACCCATGGTACAATATGGAAATCATCAGGAAATCACATGGCTTCTACTAGCCATACATCAACCCTCAGAAGTGGCAGTTATATATTGCAAGGGACACCAAAAAAAGGAATGGATGAAGTATCTGAAATACATTGGCTGATGCTGTAGCAAAATCAGCCACCAGATTAACTACCCCTAGTCTGGGATGGCTCCATAACTCAGAGAAGACCCTGCTATTCAGTTGAGAAAATGAGCAATGGAACAGGGATATACTCCCCACTCTACAGGACAGCTCCAAACAGAAGGTTGTAGGTTTCACTTACCAGCTGCTATCCAATGGATGGTCCTAAAAACCCTAAAAACCCTAAGTTTTACATTTAGGTGGACATAATGACCCATAAACTTTTTACAAGGAGAAATTTAGATAGGGCCTCCTGGTTTGGATAGATACCCCCATGCACTGGATTGAGGCCTTCACCTGTAAAACTGAAAAAACCTCAGAAGTGATAAAGTCACTGGTAAATCCCTTGGTTTGGGCTCCCCTAGTCCCTTCAGAGTGATAACAGAATAAGTATCCAAGGTTCCGGGCTTTAATAATTTCATTACTCTTGCAAGGAGCTTCCTAACTCCCAGCTCCAAAATAACCAACTTCTCCTATTTTACCTTGCAAACAAAGTGCTTGTTAGAACCGGTTTGGTAAGGCCTGCATACAGTGACTTAACAATTCCAACAGCAGTCAAAGTGCCTGAACTTGAAGCCTAGATACCTGAAATCCCTCTGAAGCTAGAGAGGACCTCAAACTAGTCCTGAATTGCCTGTTGCCTGTTTTTTACTCACATCCTCTATCTCTCACCAGACTCTTGACTGTACCCAGTCTTGCACTGTGCTTTGGGCCTTGTCTCTTAAATGTCCTAACCTACTTTATATCTTCCAGAATAAAGTAGTGGTTAAGATGGAGCCTCACATGGAAGTCAAATTGGACATCTACAGGGGACCCCTTGATAGATCTGGACAAGAGAAACCCTGACTGCTGCCTCAACCAATAAGTCAACCAACAAGAATTAAGTACAATCTATCATCACCCTTCTTCCCTAACAGCAGTTAAGGTTACCTCCTCAGAGAGGGAAATGATGAAGGATAATTGGAAGGCAGGCAAGCAGGGAAAAGGGGCCCACCCTCTACCACCCCTTCCTATATGATAGATAGGTGACAAAAATCTGATTGGACAACAGGTACAGGAAGGATTAATAAAGTTAGAACAGCCTGCCAACAATCCCATAAAAACCCCTAGACTTAGAAACTCTGGTGACAACCCCTTCAGGTCCCCTCCTTCCTTGGGAGCTTAATATTACCACTTTCCTATCACTCAATAAGTGTTGCTTTGCTCCCCCCCCCCCAAAAAAAAATCAACAAAAGGTGATATATTGTAATTAAATTGGCAAAATAGTGATAAAGAAAAAAACTCTTAAAAGCAACAAGACAAAAGAAATCAATAATTTACAAGGGAAAACTTATAGGGCTAGCTGAAGATTTTTCAATAAACACTTGACAAGCCAGAAGGGAGTGGCATTATATATTCAATGTGCTGAATAGCAAATATCTATAGCCCAAAATACTTTACCCAACAAGGGTTATCATTCAGGTTTCAAGAAGAGGTAAAGAGTTTATCAAACAAACAAAAACTGAAGGAGACTGGCCCTGAAAGGAATATTACAGGGGACTCTGAGTGGAAAGGAGAAACCAAACACATCAGTATAAAGGTAGGAAACACAAAAGCAGTAAAAATGAATATTTCTGTAAAAAAGTCAGTCAAGGACCTCATTGTTTAAATAAAAGAACAGAGGTTGGCAAGAAAGCAGAAAAAAAGGAACACTTACAGTGGGGGCATGCAAACTGGTGCATCCACTCTTGAAAACAGCATGGAAGTTCCTCAGAAAGTTATAAATAGAACTACCCTAAGATCCAGCAATTGCACTACTAGGTATTTACCCAAAGTGTACAAAATAGTGATTCAAAGTGGGTACCTGCATCCCAATGATTATAGCAGCATTAACAGTGATAGTCAAACTATGGAAAGAGCCCAAGTGTCCATAACCTAATAAATGAATAAAGAAGTTGTGGTATATATGTACAATGGAATATTACTTGGCCATAAAATAATGAAATTTTGCCATTTGCAATGTCATGGACAGAACTAAAGAGTATTATGCTAAATGAAATAAGTCAGCAAGAGAAAGACAACTACCATATGATTTCACTCATATGTGGATTTTAAAAAGCAAAACAAATAAACATAGGGGAAACAAATGAGAAAGACAAACCAAGAAACAGAATCTCAAATATGGAGAATAAACTGAAGGTTGCTGGGGAGGATGTGTGTGGGAAAAGGGTAAAATGGGTAATAGGTACTAAGGAGGGTGCTCTGGATGTCATAGGTAAATGATGAATCACTAAATCCTACAGTTGAAACTAATATTATACACTGTATTAACAAGCTGGAATCTAAATAAAGACATGGAAGAAAAAAGTAACTAAAAGGATTTAAAATATGACAATGAACACGCAATATGTGGGAGGAGAGAAATAAGAATGGACTCAAACGTAAACAACCACTAACTTAATATAGACTGCTATCTGAAGAAGAGTTTACATACAAACCTAATGGTAACTATATACCAAAAGGCACAAATAAAAATGCAAATAAAATAAAAGAGGAAGAATTCCAAATATATCACTAAAGTAAATCAGCAAACCATGAAAGAAAAATAAAAAAGAATCAGAGAAAACCTTCAGAAACAACCACAAAACAAGTAATAAAATCTCAATAAATACATATTATCCATGATTACTTTGCATGTAAATGGACTAAATGCTTCAAACAAAAGATATAAAGTGACAGAAAGTATAAAACAAAACAAAACAAAAAGACCCCTTGATATGCTTCGTACAAGACACATTTTAGACCTAAAGACACCAGCCAGTGAGGGAATGGAAAAACATACATCATGAAAATGATTGTCAAAAGTCAGCTGGAGTAGCAACACTTATATTTGATAAAATAGACTTTAAACAAAGACTGTAACAAAGAAGAGAAGGACACTACATAGTAATTAAGGGGACGGTCCAAGAAAATATATAACATCTATATGTATCTCTGCACCCAAGATGGGATCACCCAAATACATAAAACAGTTAATAATAAGCATAAAGGAACTAATTGATAACAATATGATATTACTAGGGGTTCTTAATACCCCACTTATTATTAACAGACTGATCATCTTAACAGAAAATCAAAATGAAACACTGGTTTTTCCATATCTTTGATTCTTTCTCCATTGCTTTCATAAGTGTTCTGTAGTTTCTAGAGTACAGATTCTTTACCTCTTTAGTTAGGTTTATTCCTAGGTTTCTTATGGTTTGGGGTACTTTTATAAATATAATAAATTCCTTAATTTCTCTTTCTTCAGTCTTATTGTTAGTGTATAGAAATTCAACTGATTTCTGTGCACTGATTTCATGTCCTACCACATTGCTGAATTGCTGGATGGATTCTAGCAATTTTGGGGTGGAGTCTTTGGGTTTTCCATACAAAACATCCTGTCATCTGGAAAGAGTGAGAGTTTGACTTCTTCTTTCCCAATTTGAATGCCTTTTATTTCTTTTTGTTGTCTGATTGCTGAGGCTAGGACTTCTATTAGTATGTTGAAAAAAAGTGGTGAGAGTGGACATCCTTGTCATATTCCTGACCTTAGGGGAAAATATTTCAGTTTTTCTCCATTAAGAATGATACTTGTTGTGGACTTTTCATAAATGGTTTTTATGATATTGAGGTATGTTCCCTCTATCCCTAAACTGTGGAGAGTTTTAATCAAGAAAGGATGCTCTATTTTGTCAAAAGCTTTATCTGCATCAGTGAGAGGGTCATATGATTCTTGTATAATTTTTATTAATGTTATGTGTTACCTTGATGGATTTGCAAATGTTGAACCACCCTTGTTTCCCAGGAATAAATTCCACTAGGTTGTGGTTAATAATCCTTTTAATGTACTCTTGGATTCTATTCCATGCTCGCAGTTTGAAAGAATATTGTTCAGAGCAATATACATATTTGATTCAATCCCTATCAAAATAACATTGACTTTTTTCACAGAGCTGGAACAAACAATCCTAAAATTTGTATGGAATCAGAAAAGAACCCGAATTGCCAGGAGAATGTTGAAAAAGAAAACCAAAGCTGGGAGCATCACAATGCCTGTCTTCAAATTCTATTACACTGCTGTGATCATCAAGCCAGCATGACACTGGCACAAAAACAGACACATAGATCAGTGGAACAGAAGAGACACCCTTGAAATGGACCCTCAACTCTATGGTAACTAATCTTATACAAAGCAGGAAAGAATATCCAATGGAAAAAAAAAGTCTTTTCAATAAATGTTGCTAGGAAAACTGGACAACCACATGCAGAAGAATGAAATTGAACCATTCTCTTATACCATACACAAAGTTAAACTCAAAATGGAGGTGGTGTGTAATATAGAAGGCATGTATTGCATGGAATACTGGGTGTGGTGTACTGGAACACTGTTCTGGAACACTGAAAAGAAGTTAAAAAATAAATAAAACTTAAAAAAAAAAACCTAGAGGAGAACAGAGACAGTATTCTCTTTGACCCCGACTGCAGCAACTTCTTTCAAGACATGCCTCTGAAGGCAAGGGAAAGAAAAGCAAAAAAATAGGGGCGGGGGGTGGGAGGTTGGGGTACCAGGTGGTGGGTATTATAGAGGGCACGGATTGCATGGAGCACTGGGTGTGATGCAAAAATAATTAATACTGTTATGCTGAAAATAAATAAAAAATAAATTTAAAAAAATGAACCTTTGGGACCTCATCAAAATAAAAAGCTTCTGCACTAAAGGGAGCATTCAATAAGTCTAAAAGTCAGCCTGTGAAATGGGAGAAGTTATTTGCAAATGACACACCAGATAAAGAGCTAGTATCCAAGATCTATAAAGAAATTTTCAAACTCAACACTTCCCAAAAAATAATCCAGTGAAGAAATGGTCAGAAGACATGAACAGACATTTCTCCAAAGAAGACATACAAATGGCTCACAGACTGAAATAATGTTCAACATCACTAGCTTCAGGAAAATACAAATCAAAACCACAGTGAGATATCATCTAACACCAGTTAGAATGGCTAAAATTAGGACAAGATGGTGGGGAAGTAGGAGGAGGAGCCTTTTCAACCTGTACCTAGGACCCGTGCCATTGTTTCAGAGCCTAAGACGCAAGCCCCAATCTCTCCCCTGACAGAGGTGCACAAATGCCCAGCCTGGTGCTTTCGGAACTGCACCCCATTCTCAGTGCCTGATATGTGCGCGCGACCCATAGCCTCCCCTGAAAGAGGTGTGTGCAAGCCGGGTGCTCTTAGACCCAGAAAGACCAGGCATTCCCAGCCCAGGCCAGCGGGAAAAGCTGTGTGCAATCGCTGCTTGGAACCTCTTTGGCGGTCTGGAGCTCCCAGACAGCCGCTGCTGCTGTGGTTTTGGGTACAAGCAAAAGATCCTGTATCCCCAGGGATCATGAATTGGAACCTGCTCTGCCAGCAGCAAAGGGGGAACTCATTTGGGCTCTGCAGCCAGACTGAGGCTTCTCTCTGAGAGGGAGGTCAGGGTGCAGTTTGTTTTCCTCTAAAACTACAAAAACCATTAAAAGCGGTCAAGGTGAGAGAAAAAAACAAAAAAAAAGTGAACAAACATAAAAATGGCCAGAGAACAAAAGCAGTTCCTCAGTTTCCTCAGTTTCCTCAGAGACCACCCCCTTGAGGTGAGGCGGGAGGACTTAACTCAGGGAACATCATTGACTGAAAACCCATGTAGCAGGCCCCTCCACAAGAAAACGAACCAAGAAAGAAAAAAAAAAAAAAGACTGCAAGAGAACAACCACCACTACTTCATAGGACAACTTTTATTTTTAACTCATTCCCACTATTCTGGTTCATTTTTTTTTATATATATAGATAATTTTTTAACCTATTTACCATCACAGTGAGCTGTCCGGTACATCAAATTCCGTAATAACCTTCTAATTTGAAATTTTGATACATACACCTGTGTTTTTCTTTTACATTTCTATTTTTTGAATCTTTATTTTGTATTGAGATACTTTTATTGTAAAATACATATCAATTTTGAAAAATTAGTATGAAAACATGAAAAATCTCCTAAATTATTGCTAGATTACATTTTGAGATGGTATTGCTTTATATGCATATACACATATGTATATATAAAATATATAATATAAATATGCATGTATTTAAATGAATTTCTTTTTTTTTAAATTAAATTTATTTATTTAATTTTGGAAAAACAGTATTCATTATTTTTTCATCACAACCAGTGCTCCATGCAATCCGTGCCCTCTATAGTACCCACCACCTGGTACCCCAACATCCCACCCCCCGCCACTTCAAACCCTCAGATTGTTTTTCAGAGTCCATAGTCTCTCATGATTCACCTCCCCTTCCAATTTCCCCCAACTCCCTTCTCCTCTCTAACACCCCTTGTCCTCCATGATATTTGTTATGCTTCACAAATAAGTGAAACCATATGATAGTTGACTCTCTCTGCTTGACTTATTTCACTCAGCATAATTTCTTTTTTTAATTTTAGTTTAGTTTAGTCTAGTTTATTCCATTTTATTTTTATTTTCTAATATCCATATAGAGTTAAACTTCAAAGTAATCCCTTTTCCCCAGTCAATACTACCCTTATAGGCAAACCAATTTTTAAACCCCTTTATTTTAGGAAAGTTGAGTCCTTTAACAAAGATATCAAGATACATATGGGAAGAATCAAAACAACCTTCCTTGCCCACACTGAGAATTTATAGCCACTCTCTCATCTTTTTCTTCCACCACTATTTTTGTGTTTTTGTGTTTGTCCTGATAGTATGCAAATCTTATACTTGGGGTTCTTTTTGATGAGATTCTTCCTTTATTTGTATATATATATTTTTTCTCGTGTCATATACTTTTATCAGTCTTTTTGTTTGTCTACTTCATAAATCTTACCTTGGGGCCCATTTGGGCTGAAACTTCTCTTTCATCTTCCCTTTCTTTCCTGTCTCTCTCTCTCTTTCACTTTTTTTCTTTTTCTTTTCTTTTGTCTCTCATTTGGGTGGGGGATCCTGATTACTCAGAAGTGTTCCAGGGTGCACCTTGACTGCACCACGGTCGATACATCCAGCTACATCTGTTCAGTCATCTCTCACCAAAATGACTAGGAGGAGGAATGCCTAAGAGAAGAAAAAACACAGAGGATGGACCTTCTGCAACAGAGCTAATGGCGATCAACATAGACAATATGTCAGAAAGAGAATTCAGGCTAACAATTATCCAGGCAATAGCTAGGTTGGAGAAAGCCATGGATGACCAAACGGAATTGATTAGGGCCAAACTGAAAGCGACCAGACAGGATGTTCACAATGTTAGGGCTGAGCTGAAAGCTACCAGGGATGAGCTTCACAATGCTCTCAATGAGTTCCAATCTAATCTAAATTCTCTCAAAACTTGGGTAACTGAGACAGAAGATAGAATTAGTGATCTGGAGGACAAACGGATAAAGAGAAAGGATCAGGAGAAAGCCTAGAACAAACAGCTTAGAAACCAGAAAAACAGAATCAGGGAAATAAATGATGCCATGAAACGATCCAACGTCAGAATTATTGGAATCCCTGAAGGGGAGGAGAAAGAAAGAAGTCTAGAAGATATAGTGGAACAAGTTCTTCATGAAAATTTTCCCAATCTCATGAATGGAACCACCATTCATGTACTAGAAGATGAAAGGTCTCCACCCAAGATTATAGATTCCAAAAAAAAATCAAGGCACCTGATAGTCAAATTGAGGAATCATAATTGTAGGTATAATCTCTTGAAAGCCACTAAGACAAAGAGGCTCCTTACCTACAGAGGAAAGCCCATCAGAATAACGTCAGACCTGTCCACAGAGACCTGGCAAGCCAGAAAGGGCTGGCAAGACATATTCAGGGCATTAAATGAAAAGAACATGCAGCCAAGAATACTTTATCCAGCAAGACTGACATTCAAAATGGAAAGAGAGATAAAGAGTTTCCACGACCGGCAAGGCTTAAAAGACTATGCAACCACCAAGCCAACACTGCAGTAGATATTAAGGGCGGGGGTTCTATAAAAGAGGAAAAATCCTAAGAATAGCATTGAAAAGAAATATAGAGACAATCTACAGAAAGAAAGACTTCAAAGGTAATACGAAGTCAAAAAAAATATCTATCAATAATCACTCTCGATGTGAATGGCCTAAATGCGCCCATAAAACGGCACAGGGTTGCAGATCGGATAAAATGACAAGACCCATCCATATGTTGCCCACAAGAGACCCATTTGGAACCTAATATACACCTAGACTGGAAGTGAAGGGATGGAGAAGCATCTTTCATGCCAATGGGCCTCAAAAGAAGGCTAGGGTAGAGATTCTCATATCAGATAAATTATATTTTAAACTGAAGACTGTAGTCAGAGATAGAGAAGGACACTACATCATTCTTAAAGGGACTATCCACCAAGATGATCTAACAATTGTAAATATCTATGCCCCCAATATGAGAGCAGCCAATTACATAAAAAAACTGTTAATCAAGAAAAAGAATCATTTTGATATGAATACATTAATAGTAGGAGATCTTAACACGCCTCTCTCAGAAAAAGACATATCATCGAAGCAGAAAATCAATAAAGAAATAAGAGCATTGAATGACATATTGGGCCAGATGGACCTCATAGATATATACAGAACATTCCAGCCTAAAACAACAGAATACTCATTCTTCTCAAGTGCACACGGACCTTCTCCAGAATAGACCACGTACTGGGTCAAAAATCAGGACTCAACCGATACCAAAAGACTGAGATTATTTCCTGCATATTCTCAGATCACAATGCTTTGAAACTGGAGCTCAATCACAAGGAATCCTTCGGAACTCAAACACCTGGAAGCTAAAGACCACTTTGCTTAAGAATGCTTGGATCAACCAGGAGATCAAAGAAGAACTGAAACAATTCATGGAAACAAATGAGAATAAAGACACTTCAGTCTAAAACCTATGGGATACAACAAAGGCAGTCCTAAGTGGGAAATACATAGCCATCCAAGCCTCACTCAAAAAAACTGAAAAATCCAGAACACAGCAGCTGTCTTTACACCTTAAAGAATTGGAGAATCAACAACAAATCAAACCAACTCCACATACAAGAAGGGAAATCGTCAAGATTAGAGCTGAGATCAATGAGGTAAAAACCAGAGATACAGTAGAACGTATCAATGAAACTAGAAGCTGATTTTTTTAAAGAATCAATAAGATCAATAAACCATTGGCCACACTAATCCAAAAGAAAAGAGAGAAAGTCCAAATTCATAAAATTATGAATGAAAAGGGAGATATCACAACTAATACCAAAGAAGTAGAAACAATCATCAGAAATTATTATCAACAGTTATATGCCAATAAGCTTAGCAACCTAGATGAAATGGATGCATTCCTGGAAAACTATAAACTACCAAAATTGAAACAAGAAGAAATTGACAACTTGAATAGCCCCATATCTTGTAACGAGATTGAAGCAGTGATCAAAAACCTCCCAAAAAACAAGAGCCCAAGACCTGATGGATTCCCTCGGGAATTCTATCAAACTTTCAAAGAAGAAATAACACCTATACTCCTGAAGCTGTTTCAAAAAATTGAAGCATAAGGAAAACGTCCAGACTCTTTCTGTGAAGCCAGCATTACCCTGATCCCCAAACCAGGCAAAGACCCTACCAAAAAGGAGAATTTCAGACCAATATCACTGATAAATATGAATGCTAAGATTCTCAACAAGATTATAGCAAACAGGATCCAATAGCACATTAAAAAGATTAACCACCATGACCAGGTGGGATTCATCCCTGGGCTACCAGGATGGTTCAACATTCGCAAATCAATCAGTGTGATAGAACAAATTCATCAGAGAAGAGAGAAGAACCACATGGTCCTCTCAATCGATGCAGAAAATGCACTTGACAAAATCCAGCATCCGTTCCTGATTAAAACGCTTCAAAGTATAGGGATAGAGGGAAAATTCATGAACTTCATCAAATCTACCTATGAAAGACCCACAGCAAATATCATTCTTAATGGGAAAAAGCTTGCAGCCTTCCCATTGAGATCAGGAACACGACAAGGATGCCCACTCTCACCACTCTTGTTCAACATAGTATTAGAGTCCTAGAAACAGCAATCAGACAACAAAGAGAAATAAAAGGTATCCAAATGGGCAATGAAGAAGTCAAACTCTCTTTCTTTGCAGATGACATGATTCTTTATATGGAGAACCCAAAAGACTCCACCCCCAAACTACTAGAACTCATACAGCAATTCAGCAACGTGGCAGGATACAAAGTCAATGTGCATAAATCAGTGGCTTTCTTATACACTAACAATGAAAGTACAGAAAGGGAAATTAGAGAATCGATTCCATTTACTATAACACCAAGAACC